>NC_135808.1:1613274-1632061 GCF_964213995.1 Mustelus asterias | reverse complement strand
TTCCAGAGTTTTTACACATCCCTGATTCAGATATTCTGGGATCCTGTCCCCGCCCCCAGTCTGGCCCCGCCCCCCGGCCTGTCCCCGCCGCCCATCCTGTCCCCGCCCCCCAGTCTGGCCCCGCCCCCGGCCTGTCCCCGCCCCCAGTCTGGCCCCGCCCCCCGGCCTGTCCCCGCCGCCCATCCTGTCCCCGCCCCCAGTCTGGCCCCGCCCCCGGTCTGTCCCCGCCCCCCGCAGCCTGTCCCCGCCCCCCGCAGCCTGGCCCCGCCCCCCGCAGCCGGTCTCCATTTCTCTCTCTCTGTAACGGGGTTTCCCCAGCCTCACTGCAGGGTGTGGTGTCCGGGTAAAACCTTCCCCCGGGCAGTGTCTTCCCCTTTCCCCTGTGCGCTGTTTAAACTCTTCCCCGGGGGATGAATTTCTAATTCTGGATCATTGCTGATTTTCCCAATCACGAACCGGCTGTGAAAGTTACAGTGAGAGTGACTAACATTTTATCCGTGTCCATCTGTTCCCAGCTCCAGTCACCTTCGACCCTAATACAGCCCATCCTGTCCTTCTCCTGTCTGAGGACCTGAGCACCGTGAGACACACCGGGAAACGGCAGCAGCTCCCCGACAATCCGGAGAGATTTGATCGCTATCCCTGTGTCCTGGGATCAGAGGGATTCACATCAGGAAAACATTCCTGGGAGGTGGAGCTGGGAAACAAGACTGAGTGGGATGTGGGTGTGGCCAAGGAGTCCATCAATAGGAAGGGGAAAATCACCCTGACTCCAGATAACGGATTCTGGACAATGATACTGGAAGAAGGGAATGAATACTGGGCTTGTGAAGAATCATGGAAACGTTTAGTTCTGAGTGTGAATCCGAGAAAGATTCGAGTCTGTCTGGATTATGAGGGAGGGAAGGTGTCCTTTTATAACTCGGATAACAAGTCCCATATCTACACTTTCACTGGTACATTCACTGAGAAACTCTATCCTTATTTCAGTCCATATCTCACTGATGGGGATAAAAACACAGAACCCCTGAAAATCTGTCCCCGGACAGTAACAATCCAGGAGGATGAGGGTTTTATCCCTTCATCCAAATAAAGACTTTCTTGTGTTGGGAATGGGGGGTTTGTTCCTCTGGTCGAGGATTCACTTAAGACCCCACACACTGGGTCACTGGGTGGGGGAGGGGAAGGCCCCACACACTGGGTCACTGGGTGGGGGAGGGGAAGGCCCCACACACTGGATCACTGGGTGGGGGAGGGGAAGGCCCCACACACTGGGTCACTGGGTGGGGGAGGGGAAGGCCCCACACACTGGGTCACTGGGTGGGGGAGGGGAAGGCCCCACACACTGGGTCACTGGGTGGGGGAGGGATAAGCCCCACACACTGGGTCACTGGGTGGGGGGAAGGCCCCCATTCTCCATCTTTGATTTTAAAACCGAGGTCACTGGTTCTGGGGATAGACCTTTTCCCTGAGTCGCCGTGTGACCCGGTGTCTGAGGTGGAGCGGGATCCTGAACCGGCGTCACCCTCTGACCCAGAACCTACAGAGCAGCCCAGGGAGGGGCCCTCTGCCCTCGTCCTGGGGGTGGGATGGTGACAGAGGCAGAGCCGACTGGGGTGAGGGGGGGTGGTCACTGACAGTGAGAATACAGAGGAGGACTGGGACTCAGTGGAGGGCACCGGGGAGGATTGAGAGTCCATCGTCAGTGGGGGACTCCCCCTCATCTCCCTCAGGGAATTCCGGGAATTCCTAGCTGACAGCTCGTGACAAACTCCAGCTGATCCTCGACCGATGGTCGGAGCTGACGTCTCACAGAAGGTTCACATCTTCTGTCGGGAGTCTGTGAGGGGTTCGATGAGGGGACAGAAGGCCATGGTTCAGGGGTGGGACAGGAGGTGCTCGACCTGGAGTTCACTCTGAGTTGAGGACTGAGGGGGAATAGTACCCATACTAATAATTATAGAAGAGAATAGTAGCCATATTAATAACTGTGTCCAGTGAAAGGGTTAAACCACAAAAAAGCCTGCACACAGTTTAACAGCAGAGACATGCATATCAGGATAGTAAGCTGCTATTGCCAGGCAAAGGCCGAGTGTCTGAGTTACAGACCTTTCATATAAACAGAAGGGGAGGAAGATGCCTTCGTCTGGGAGAGGCCATTGAAGCAGACATTTGGAATGGGAGGATTGATTTGTGTTCTTACATTCAGACACAGCTGGGGTGTCCAAAGATAGTTGGAACAATAACCTACAATCAAAACTTAACGCTGATTGCATGTTACAATTAAGCAAGTGTAAGGTGATTGTGATTTGTTTCAATATCTGTACCTTATGAATGATGTAACCTTAATCAATAACAGTGAGTGGATAGAGATAACTCCTGTACATTGATTGGTCTATGCTAATTATTTGTAATCAAATTTGAAACTATAACTGCTTGTGTATTTCTAAATTCTGAACTCTGACTGGCCTTAATGGTCTAAAGAGGGTCCTGTCGCTCTAGTCTTCAATAAATCATTTTGAACCACTCTGACTTTGTCTGGCTATTTGAGGGGAACGGTGATTATAACTACATTAACGAGCAAAGCATCCTAGAAGCCCCACAACAAGGACCGGCCCTGTGGAAGGTGTACGGAGAGAAGAAGGGCGCTCTGAGGGAGCAGCAGATTATCGAGTCCTGTGGTGTGTTTGTGAGATCACAGATCCGGTTCCTTCAGGACCTGGACCGTGTCTCTCCCATCTTCTACTCACTGGAAAAAAGACAGCGACTCTGTAAGCAGCTCCTGGGGCTGCTGCACGATGCGGATCCCTGGTCTTGAATCGGAGAGTATCAGTGTCCAGGCCCCAGCCTACTCCCGAACTCTCTTCTCTCTGAATCAGTCCAGTGATGATGCTGACAGAGGTTTGTGGGAGGATCTGTTGAAGGTCAGCACAGAGGGTGCTGAGTGACTCGATTTTCCCCTTAGCCTGACTGAGCTGACCAGTGCCCCTGACCGGCTCTCGAGGAGCAAGTCCCTGGGGCTGGACAAGCCAATGATAGAGCAGGTTCTGGGATGTTCTGGGGTGGGCGGGGAGACTACACACGGGTCCTGAGGGAAAATCCAGTGACCGGGGAAATGTTCCTCTCCATCATTGTCCTGCTGCCCAAGAGGGGGGATCTCCTCCTGTTTATGAAGTGGCGTCCAGTCTCCCTCCTCAGCACGGTCTACAGGATCTTTGTCAGGACCATGTCTGCCCACCTTGGCACTGTGCTGGCCCACAGGATCCACCCTGACCAATCCCACCTGGATCAGGAGAAAGAGTTTGATGGTGGATCACCAATATTGTGGACATCAGATTCAGGGCCCATTTTGTTGGCGAATCCAGCTCCTGTCCATGGTTCAGGAGTGTCTGATTGAGGGTAAATCCCCTCTCTGCCATTCCACTCTGCCCGGAGGGGTTTCCTGTACGGGCTGCTCTTGCACAGCTTCCACTCCCTCGATCTCATCGCCCATCCAGACACTCTGTGGCATTCTGTCCTGTTGTCCGGAGGAGGCAGGGTCTCCCAGTGGGATGCTGTCCATGTGGGATCCTCCTTCTGTCCATCGGGGATTTGGGGTGAAGGGTGTTACACACGGCAGTCCCATGCAATGGAGAGTGAAATCAATTCACTGATTCCCAGGCTGCCTGTAATTTCTGTAACCTGGAGGAGTCTGTGTTTAATATTTCTATCGAGTGTGAGAGATTCCAGTTCCTCTTCCATTCTCTGAAGGGGCTGCTGCTCAATTTCTGGCTGCACTTCAGCCCCACACTCCTGATCTTTGAGCACACGGTGCTGAGGAGAGCGGGCAGAGGATCTCCTTATTGGTCTGTTCCTGGGCCTGGTAAAGGTGACCATTAACAGGAGTGGGCAGTGGGCAGTCAAGGGGATCATTTGGTGTAATTGCCTGCCTCTCTTCCACAGCTACATCTGTGTCTAGGTGTCCCTCAAGGATGAGGTGCACACATATCCACTGGGACACTTGAGATCTTTCATGAGCAAAGAGTGGGGGTGGAGGCAGGGCAGGGGCGTGAGGGAGGAGGGGGAGATGGAGGAGGTGGATGTGGAGGGGTGGTGGCTCACTCAACATCACCTCTGGTAAAAGAATTCTAATTTGAATTTTAAAGTTTCTTTTAAGTTTTGGATCTTTGCTCCAGTGGGTTATTCCTGCCTCGTTCAAATGGGGCACTTCATTGTTTAAATTTGTTTAAAAGAGGACTAAATAGATACAGACTGAAACTGTCATTGTTGGGTTCGGAGGTACATGCTTTTAATGTGTAATTCTATAAATAAATGCAGATAAAAGTGAGTAAAGATTGGCTCCAGTTCTATCCTTCACCACTGTCTATCTGGAATGTCACTCTTTGGAGGAGAGCGACAGTGAATCCTCCACACAAGACTGGCCTAAGACTCTGAATCATTAATTTAAATGTAATTCAAAATTATTTCCAAATCTGGGTGCACAATCTTAAATTGAAATTAATAAACTCAATCAGTCACATTTTACTGTGTTATGAACTTGAAGTTTTATTTGATATTACCAGGCCAGGATTCTAAGAAATACATACATGAACACTGCCGAATAAAGAGACATGCTATCAAAGCTTTTCATCTTGCACTCATCAGGACAATTGCAAGAATACCAAATTGAGAGTCAACCACATTGCAGGGATCTGGAGTCACATGTAGGCCAGACCGGGTAAGGATGGCAGATTTCCTTCCCTAAAGGACATTCGTGAACCTGATGGGTTTTTCCAACAATCGACAATGGTTTCATGGTCGTCAATAGATTCTTAATTCCAGATATTTTTTATTGAATTCAAATTCCACCATCGGCCGTGGTGGGATTCGAACCCAGGTCCCCAGAACATTAGCTGAGTTTCTGGATTAATAGTCTGGCAATAATACCACTCGGCCATCGCCTCCCCATTGACAAGACACCGGGGAAACTGGTAAGACGGGCCACGGAGGAGTCGATGGAAATTGCCCATCAATATGTCAAGTGCTCGAAAGGACAAATGCATAAGGGACGTAAACAGGTGAACCGAGCCACCCAGTCTGCCACCAGGTTAAAACGATCAGGAACACACCAGTGGTGGGACATTGTTTTTCCAGGAACGGTGGGGAACCGCCTAACCAATTGGAGATGATTTTACGGCCCATAATGGAACATATTTCATTTGTGGCACAAGAGCCTATGCGTGGCTCCCTGCCAATTGGATTGGATCCTGTTACCTGGGATATGTCGCCCCTTCCATGCACGACCTGCCCTCCCTTCAGCACCACCCCTGGCGAATCAGAAGGGCCATCAGCGGAACCGAATGGTTCTTTATGTTAGCCTTTCCACCCTATGGAAGAGCCAAGGCTGCAAAGGAACTGATTCTTATGGCCTCGGCATTGGAACAACTGGCAAACATAAACGCAGCAGAAGCTCGGGCAACTGGACAGGCAATGGCCGAGGTCTCGGCTGAGCCAGTGGCTGTCCGGACTGTGGCCTTACAAAATCGAATGGCTTTGGACTATCTGTTAGCCTCACAGGGGGGAACGTGTGCAATTATAGGTCAGGAGTGCTGCACTTATATCCCAGGCGCCTCTGACAATATCACTACCCTGGCTGACCACATTAAAAAGCAGGCAGATCAGCTTCAAGAGGTTGGCCGAGAGTTTCATGATTATAACCTGCCAGGCTGGCTAGGATGGCTGGGACATGGGTTGTTTGATTGGATCTTTAAGGCCTTCTTACTCTTGCTCCTACTGCTACTGGGGATAGGATTGCTTGGCTGTTTGTGCAAATGCAGTCAATCGAGTTATGGATATACCTATTTAGACAGTTGTCATGATATAACAACAGGAGAGAATGTGATATGGTACAAACTAATAATGGCATGATGGGCAAAGTGGCGACTTGCTCGAGGTGATTCTAACACAAAAACCACAGAACAAAGCAGCTGCTAAACCATTTGACCCTCGCCCAAACTAGTAAGTCAAACTAAGGCTGACTCTGCTTATCTGAGGGAAGGGAAGTAATAAAACAATATAAGACCAACTGGCCTGACCTCAGGGTGTTTTGACAAGTGCCTTAGAATTACGTACATTAAACAAGGCCAACTGGCCTGATCTCAGGGTGTTTTGAGAAATGGGGATAGGGCCTGGGTGGGATTGTGGTCGGTGCAGACTCGATGGGCCGAATGGCCTCCTTCTGCACTGTAGGGTTTCTATGATTCTATGAGGTCGGAGGTGAGGGAGTCACCGAACCATTTTGTTCCTTCAAAGGACAAGATAATGTTATTATTGATTAGACCGAGGGGCCTCGGAAGTCACGGTGATGCCACTTGTATTGACGTTGCTACTAATTGTTTTATTGCTCATTTTCCCGCGTAAGCCTTTGTCACAAAACCTGATACTGGTTTTGTATGAATTGTGGACTGTTTCTGGGGCGAGGTGCGGACTTGGTGGAGGAATTAGCAGCTGTACCAACTGCTCTCTGACCTCAAGTCTTCGCCATCTTCTGCATGCAGAGCTTCGTTATTAAATGCTTGTTATTTTGACGAGAACGAATTTGTAAAGTCTGTCTTTTACAAGTAATTAGCAGGAAAAAAGTTACACTTCAACACCTGTATAAAAGAAAGAGAAAAGTTAAAGCTGAAAATTACACAGAGTAGTTTCAGATACCTCTCGTACCTGGATGACTGGCCACCCAAAGGATTCGGAGAGGAATTCTCAACATTGTATTGGCCTCTTTGGGTGGTCACCCAATGGCTAAAGGGGGGACTGAAAGGGTTAATAATCACACAAGTTTAAAAATCATGTAAACTGTTGTGAGAAAAACCAGAGGTCTTTATAAAAGTCTTCACAGATCAGCACTGAGGCCTTTCGTCTGAGATAATTCATTAAATCAGACACCTGGAGCTGGGAGGAGGAGCGATATTCACGGACACAAACTGGGTCGTCAATGATAACTTGTAACAATGATGAATTAGGTCGGCTGACATGATTAAGTCTTCACGCTGATTGGATATTATAATTAATAAGAAGGCATGTAATATTGTGATTGATTTTGATATCTGTACCTTATGAATCAATAGTTACGAATGTATAGAGGGAACTCATATACCCTGATTGGGATATGCTAATTACTTGTAATTGAATTTGAACATAGAACATAGAACAGTACAGCACAGAACAGGCCCTTCGGCCCACGATGTTGTGCCGAGCTTTATCTGAAACCAATATCAAGCTATCCCACTCGCTATCATCCTGGTGTGCTCCATGTGCCTATCCAATAACCGCTTAAATGTTCCTAAAGTGTCTGACTCCACGATCACTGCAGGCAGTCCATTCCACACCCCAACCACTCTCTGCGTAAAGAACCTACCTCTGATTTCCTTCCTGTATCTCCCACCACGAACCCTATAGTTATGCCCCCTTGTAATAGCTCCATCCACCCGAGGAAATAGTCTTTGAACGTTCACTCTATCTATTCCCTTCATCATTTTATAAACCTCTATTAAGTCTCCCCTCAGCCTCCTCCGCTCCAGAGGGAACAGCCCTAGCTCCCTCAACCTTTCCTCATAAGACCTACCCTCCAAACCAGGCAGCATCCTGGTAAATCTCCTCTGCACTCTTTCCAGCGCTTCCACATCCTTCTTATAGTGAGGTGACCAGAACTGCACACAATATTCCAAATGTGGTCTCACCAAGGTCCTGTACAGTTGCAGCATAACCCCACGGCTCTTAAACTCCAACCCCCTGTTAAGAAAAGCTAACACACTATAGGCCTTCTTCACAGCTCTATCCACTTGAGTGGCAACCTTTAGAGATCTGTGGATATGAGCCCCAAGATCTCTCTGTTCCTCCACAGTCTTCAGAACCCTACCTTTGACCCTGTAATCCACATTTAAATTAGTCCTACCAAAATGAATCACCTCACATTTATCAGGGTTAAGCTCCATTTGCCATTTTTCAGCCCAGCTTTGCATCCTATCTATGTCTCTTTGCAGCCTACAACAGCCCTCCACCTCATCCACTACTCCACCAATCTTGGTGTCATCAGCAAATTTACTGATCCACCCTTCAGCCCCCTCCTCTAAGTCATTAATAAAAATCACAAAGAGCAGAGGACCAAGCACTGGTCCCTGCGGCACACCGCTAGCAACCTGCCTCCAATCTGAAAATTTTCCATCGACCACCACCCTCTGTCTTTGGTCAGATAGCCAGTTATCTATCCAATCGGCCAACTTTCCCTCTATCCCACACCTCCTCACTTTCATCATAAGCCGACCATGGGGGACCTTATCAAACACCTGACTAAAATCCATGTATATGACATCAACTGCCCTACCTTCATCAACACACTTAGTTACCTCCTCAAAAAATTCTATCAAATTTGTGAGGCACGACTTGCCCTTCACGAATCTGTGCTGACTATCCCGGATTAATCCGCATCTTTCTAAATGGTCGTAAATCCCATCTCTAAGGACCTTTTCCATCAATTTACCAACCACCGAAGTAAAACTAACCGGTCTATAATTACCAGGGTCACTTCTATTCCCTTTCTTAAACAGAGGAACAACATTCGCCATTCTCCAGTCCTCTGGCACCATCCCCGTGGACAGCGAGGACCCAAAGATCAAAGCCAAAGGCTCTGCTATCTCATCCCTTGCCTCCCAAAGAATCCGAGGATACATTTCATCAGGCCCAGGGGACTTATCGACCTTCAGTTTATTCAAAACTGCCAGGACATCCTCCCTCCGAACATCTATTTCCTCCAGCCTATTAGCCTGTAACACCTTCTCTTCCTCAAAAACATGGCCCCTCTCCTTGGTGAACACTGAAGAAAAGTATTCATTCATCACCTCGCCTATCTCTACTGACTCCATACACAAGTTCCCACTACTGTCCTTGACCGGCCCTAACCTCACCCTGGTCATTCTTTTATTCCTCACATAAGAGTAAAAAGCCTTGGGGTTTTCCTTGATCCGACCCGCCAAGGACTTCTCGTGTCCCCTCCTAGCTCTCCTAAGCCCCTTTTTAAGCTCATTCCTTGCTAACTTGTAGCCCTCAATCGAGCCATCTGAACCTTGTTTCCTCATCCCTACAGAAGCTTCCCTCTTCCTTTTCACAAGACATTCCACCTCTTTTGTGAACCATGGTTCCCTCACTCGGCCATTTCCTCTCTGCCTGACAGGAACATACAATTTGAAACTGTAACTGCTTGTTTATTCCTAAAATCTGGGCTCTGGTTCGTTACCAGCACTGACCTGTGACTTTCCAGTGTCCTCGCTATATAGCTTGAATTGAAACAGCTGTTTAAGAGAACTCCGTGACTTGGTCTGGTTACTTGAAGGGTACAAATTAAAAGGCTGAATATCAAAGCCTGCAACAATTAATAATCTTTCATACCTTGTATTTAATTGTGGTGACAATAAAGGTTATTAAATGGAAGACGGAGGTAATCAAACAGTTAAATGCAGAGTTATGATGGTGTAAACAGGAATGCCGGATGTAATATATTCAGTGATGTATGTGATATAACATTGATATTGTGTATTTTGAATGAATTTATTTGATTGTCTTGCTGTTTGAGTTTCACTTCCATGTCGATTTGGTCATGGGTAAGTGATCCATTTTGCCTGTGGCTTCAAGGGTCAAGAGGAAGGACTGTAGCTGAATAACCTGCAGAGATTCAACTTCAATCAAGCAAAACAGGTTTTTGGTCAATGTTGTGAGCACGCTAGGGTTTCCTGTGGCCAAGTTGGCCTGAGACTTATTCCAAACAAAGAGCTGAAGGAGGTGGAGCCAGTGTCTCCTTATATGGGCACTGGAATGTGGGCTACATGCAGTAAGGTATAAACATGATGGGGTCTGGTGGGTCCCGACCCTCTGTGCAGCCTCTATTTGATTGGCCTGATTGGTGAATTCAAAAATCTGGGCCTGTTTTCCGAGTACAGAGAGGATAAGAAAGTCCTCCTGGATTAATAACTGGGGAATTGATGGATAGTTAGAATGTGAGAATGAAAGTGAAATTAGACAGAGCAACACCACCTCCCCCTGACTAAGAATGGTATTGCAGCAATCAAATTAGATTTTTAAAATGCAGTGCAGCAACCCCACCTAATGGCTTCTGGTGATACTGCAACAACATGTTTCCTTGTTCAATTCACCCGCAGATCAAATTAATAATAAAAGTGCTGGAAAAATGCTCAGCCGGTCTCGTCTGTGGAGAGAGAAACAGAGTTAACGTCTCGAGTGGAATCTGAATCTTTTTCGGATGATTTCCAGAGTCAGCAGAATTTTCCTTTCATTACAACAGATGAAATTGTTTGATTGTATAAATACAGTTTACCTGATGCAACAACATTACTTGTCAACAAAACAGTAAATCTAAAACCACAAACTGTCTATGGATTTATTTTTAACCCAGTAATTTCTCAGAATCTTTATGTTATTCAGGACCTCAAATTGATTTCAATGTTCAATTCGTTCACACAACTTCATTTCCTGCCTGAAAGGCGATATCAGGATTTCAGTCAGTACTATCTGATGATATCTCTCCAGGGTGTCTGTGTATTGATGTTTATTCGGGTAAATAAATAAAAACACTTTTAACATAAAAATCCTATTTTACATGGAGCAACACCGCCTCCTGCTGCCTGAGAGCGGGACTCCACAGATTTATTTTTCGTGCATTACTGACTCTGGCCACATGGTGGTGCTGGAACACCGTTGTTTCTTTTTGGGGAGCTGATTCTGTAACTGGTTTACTAACTTACAATAACTAGTGAAGGGAGCATTACTGTTTGTGTCAGTGAATGGCTCCATTAGTCTGTGTAGATATTAGGGATGGGCAACAAATGCTGGCTTTGCCATTGACACCCACCTGTTCTGAGCTGCCACCATGTTCTGAGATTGGGTTCTTGGGTTTGGACTCTGGGTCTGGAACTTGGTTCTTAGACAGACTGTCGACAGATTTTAGTATCTGCTTCAACACTTATTTATTAGAACTACTTCTAAACAGATGGGAAGAAACAGGAGCACCCGGAGGAAACCCACGCTGACACAGAGAGAATGTTCAAACTCCACACAGTCACCCAAGGCCAAAGTTGAACCCGGGTCACTGATGCTGTGATGCAGCAGTGCCACTGTGCAGCCGTGCCACCCATTTAACTAACTTGCTGGAGTATTTTAAAGAGGTAACAGAAAGGGTCGATGAGGACTTGTCGAAGCAAGGCTGGTTGGAGAGTCCAATTAACTTGCTCACTCTATGTGGTGAGTAGGTGGGTCACAGGGGTTGATGACATGGAGTGCAGTGACTTGGTGGCTCTGGGGATGATTTTGAGACCATTGCCAGTGAGACAGTGGATTCCCTCGCTGCCTCATCAGCGAGGAATTCCCAAAGTTTCCTGGGAGCTGCCAATATCACTGATGACTGTTAATCGTTGTTCTGCCCACACACCATCAAGACATTGAACAAAGGTAAGTGTGTTGAGCAGGTTGGGATGTGTCGGCTGATGTATTTTCTCACTGAACTGCAATGGGAATGGAAGTCAGCTTCGAGTCCCACTCCACCATCACATTAGGCAGAGGCTGCATTCGCTTCGACAACCACCCTCAATATTAACAGGAGCAGAGAGATTGACAGCAGATTCAGACTTCAGACCTTTGGGAAGGGAAGTATGCAGTGTGTGTCTGTGAGGCAACGTGTTATTTACCCTCTTGATGTCCAACCACGTTTTGACCATGTAACTGATTCTGTATTTCCTGTATAGTGATTAATGTAGACCAGTTGGGGTGTCGTCCTGTGTGCAGAGTTTATCTCATGGTGGTAACCTGGAACATTGAGGTAACATGGAAATATATCGCTGTTCCTTCACTGTCGCTGGGTCTAAATCCTGGAACTCCTGTGGTGTTTTTACAATCGTAACTTTTACATGAAGCCAATAGGTTCCGGCTCATCGTGAAACTAACTTCCTCAACTTCAGTCAGAGGGAAGCAAACTCCAGGACATGTAATTTGGGTCCACAGTGTCGAGCTATCTCTCCACCCAAAGGGGGAAAGTCAGTCCAGAATGTTACCTTCCACCCAATAGTCTAAAATCCAACTGCATTCTTAGCTCAGTTGTAATTTCCCGGATATTGTGAGGGTCCGGATGAGAACTCCTCAGAAATTATTCTCCACCAAAGGGAATAGGAGTTGGGTTCGAGGAGTGTTTGAGACAAAAGATTAAATGAGACAGTTTAAATTTTAAGTAAACAGATAAATTTAATATTATGAAAAAGCCTGTAACTTAGTGGTGATACAGAGAATGTAAATTGCAACACTGAAATAATACCCGGAAAGATAGTTAATTCTAATATCTATGAGAGAATCCCAAATGTAAACTCTTACTTAATACAAATATTAGATTTTAAAAGAGGAATTGGACATCCATCAAATATCAAAGTAATTTTTACCCTGATCCCCGAGAGGGTGAGACTTGTTAGGATGGATCTCAAAGGGAGCTGATCGCTATCTCACTCTCCCCGAACAAAGTCTGATCATTCAAATTTTTTCGAGATATTTACAATGGGTTTTTGGTGTTGTATAATTAAAAGGTGATGTGGAAGATGATCATTCGCTAAATAATAGACCACCCCGACTCATTACCCCATATCAGATGAGAAAACCCTCCTATTATAATTAAGTTGACCATCCAATTTCTAAGCAATGTTTTTCTGAATTTATTTTTGAAAATCCCGGGCTGTGTTCTGGTCCTGTTGGTTGAACTGTTTGGTCAACATATTGCGTCCAATCAGATAATAAGACTTGGTGTTCCTTTACCTGATTGTGGTTTTATTTATCCCAGCTAACATTGTATTTTAGTGAGAGTTGACATTGTGAGGAACCTTAGGACAGTGACATGTAGATGTGTGTAATTTTTATCAGCAATGTCACATTGATGTGAAGGAAGTTGACCATGTATCTGCTCAGTCAGCTTTCACTCCTAGAAAATGCAGCTTGCTGTAGGTTTTACTGAAAATTAATTTTTAAATTAATTTCTTGTATCTATTCCATATATTAGAGCCCCTATTCCTCTCCACCAATGGAGTGAATGGGAGAAAACAAACCAATTCTAAATGGGGTTTTTATACTCCATCCCCTTGCATTGAAGACCAATAAAACCATGTTGACTCTGCTTGTATGTGTGACTTATGAAATGTCTTGCTGCAATAAAAGTAGAAAGTAGAGGCTAACTCAACTCGGGTTTACTAGAATCCTGACTAGAGAGAGGCAAACTGACAAATGGACAAGTGGAGCACAGCTCTGAGCTCAGTTAGAAAGAAGTTGTGTGTGTTGTGGGACAGTCGGAGCAGAATGAACCAGTGAATAAGAACTGGGAGACGAGAGACAGGAAAAAGATCCATGAGGAGAGGAATTGAACAATTGAATAATAATTGAATAAATTCATCGGACCACTTCAGGTCAGAACAGTTCAAAAAAGGGAGATATTTGATAAAATAATCCAAGACGCGATAAAACTCGTGGTTGTGTTGGATTCACACAAAAATACAGAAAAATGATTGTAAAAAAAATCATTTCACACTCAAATTCTGCCAGAGATCCTGTGGCCAATGAACTCTATTAACTGCATTTCCAATTCGAATTTCATCCCCAGATTCTGAATTTCTGCTTCCTGGCTCCTCATCGTTGATTCACCAGATCCGGAAGCTTCACACTTCACTGGTTGATAAATGTTGTACATTTCTCATGTTATAGTATTACAGGAATAAATTCTGCAGATTACAATGCTTCTTTATATACCCTTGAATGGGCAGGCTGTGGAAGTTAAGTTGCTGCACAAACACATTATACATTGGGTAACTCAGTCCAAGTTCAGAAGCAGCTCAAGAGTACAATGAAATCTCCAGTTACCTGAATCGTCCAATTAATCAATAAACAGTCGAACTAAGAAGTGGGCCTTTCACTTCTTAAATGCTATATTTAGCTTTCCATCACAGATTTATACCAGGAATTCTGGTGACCTGAAAATCCAAACAACGGTGTGACAACCAGCATTTTATTCATGGCACAACAGCGTTTTTGGTTGACAGTTCTGACATTCCTCTTGTGATGGGATCACTAGTTTGTTATATTCTGTCTGAGCTCATCTATAGGGAGTCAGTGAAACTATATAGTGAGTTGCACACTCGAACCACTCTGAGAAATTAAATAGCTCCTTATTTCCTTACTGGATTTATTAGCATCTTCTGTAAGTTTCTTGTACTTATGGCCCCGATGATCAAATTCTCCCACAAGTAGAAACATTGGGGGAAAACTTACCAACTCGTCCCGCCAGTCGATGGGCGGGGCAAGCCCGTAAGGTCACGCAAGAAGCAATCGTGTTCATGTCTGAATTTTTGCATCTCGCAAATCTTCTGGCACCAGATATCCGGCGAGATCAGCCTTGCGCCTGAAAATGGCCTGAGGCTGATCTGAATATTTAACTTCTATTTTAAATAGAAAATTGTTTTCTCTGGGTCTGTGTGTATTTAAATAGTCGTTTGGTAATACAGAACTTGAGCATTGCTCAAAAGAGAGACGTGCTGTCAAAGTTTTTCATTTTGCACTCATCAGGACAGACACAAGAATGTTAAGAACACTTGCCTGTTTTGAATTTGAGCAAAAACTGTAACTTCCCTGGTGCATTCTCCATGGCAATGCCTCAACCAATCAGAGTCCCTTTGCCAACCACTTAGCACCCTTTTTCTCATGCAGTACAAATTGTTGTTCACTTCAGAAATTTGGTATTCTTGCATTTGTCCTGATGAGCCAAGATGGAAAGTTTTAACAACATATCTCTTTCTCCAGCAGTGCTCATGTATGTATTTCTTGGACTCCTGGCCTTGTAATCTCAAATAAAAACTGATACTTTGAGTTATAACACAGTAAAATGTGACTGATTGAGTTTATTAATTTCAGTTTAAGATTGTGCACCCAGATTTGGAAATAACTTTGAACTGCTTTTAAATTAAAGATTCAGAGTCTGAGGCCAATCTTAACGTTTCAAACTATTTTGTCTGAGTTTATTCTAAAATCAGCCCAGGCTCGGTGACAGTAGAAAGACAGAGCAGTGATAAAAGATTGGGAATGGAATGGAAAAGTAGGCTCAATAAATAATGTCAACGTGAAACATCCCCTTTGAACCAATCAGTGATGCCGGGTGAGACTCTGTCCAACCAAAGCTTCTTGTGTGGAGGATTCACTGTCGCTCTCCTCCAAAGAGTGACATTCCAGAAAGACAGTGGTGAAGGATAGAACTGGAGCCAATCTTTACACACTTTTATCTGCATTTATTTACAGAATTACACATTAAAAGCATGTACCTCCGAACCCAACAACGACAGTTTCAGTCTGTATCTATTTATTCCTCTTTTAAACAAATCTAAACAATGAAGTGCCCCATTTGAACGAGGCAGGAATAACCCACTGGAGCAAAGAGCCTAAACTTAAAAGAAACTTTAAAATTCAAATTAGAATTCTTTTACCAGAGGTGATGTTGAGTGAGCCACCACCCCTCCACATCCACCTCCTCCATCTCCCCCTCCTCCCTCATGCCCCTACCCTGCCTCCACCCCCACTCTTTGCTCATGAAAGATCTCAAGTGTCCCAGTGGATATGTGTGCACCTCATCCTTGAGGGACACCTAGACACAGATGTAGCTGTGGAAGAGAGGCAGGCAGTTACACCAAATGATCCCCTTGACTGCCCACTGCCCACTCCTGTTAATGGTCACTTTTACCAGGCCCAGGAACAGACCAATAAGGAGATCCTCTGCCCGCTCTCCTCAGCACCGTGTGCTCAAAGATCAGGAGCGTGGGGCTGAAGTGCAGCCAGAAATTGAGCAGCAGCCCCTTCAGATAATGGAAGAGGAGCTGGAATCTCTCACACTCGATAGAAATATTAAACACAGACTCCTCCAGGTTACAGAAATTACAGGCAGCCTGGGAATCAGTGAATTGATTTCACTCTCCATTGCACGGGACTGCCGTGCGCAACACCCTTCACCCCAAATCCCCGATGGACAGAAGGAGGATCCCACATGGACAGCATCCCACTGGGAGACCCTGCCTCCTCCGGACAACAGGACAGAACGCCACAGAGTGTCTGGATGGGCGATGAGATCGAGGGAGTGGAAGCTGTGCAAGAGCAGCCCGTACAGGAAACCCCTCCGGGCAGAGTGGAATGGCAGAGAGGGGATTTACCCTCAATCAGACACTCCGGAACCATGGACAGGAGCTGGATTAGCCAACAAAATGGGCCGTGAATCTGATGTCCACAATATTGGTGATCCACCATCAAACTCTTTCTCCTGATCCAGGTGGGATTGGTCAGGGTGGATCCTGTGGGCCAACACGTTGCCAAGGTGAGCAGACATGGTCCTGACAAAGATCCTGTAGACCGTGCTGAGGAGGGAGACTGGGCGCCACTTCATAAACAGGAGGAGATCCCCCCTCTTGGGCAGCAGGACAATGATGGAGAGGAACATTTCCCCGGTCACTGGATTTTCCCTCAGGACCCGTGTGTAGTCTCCCCGCCCACCCCCAAGGACATCCCAGAACCTGCTCTATGGTCAGCTTGTCCAGCCCCGGGGACTTGCCCCTCGAGAGCCGGTCAGGGACAGTGGTCGGCTCAGTCAGGCTGAGGGGATAATCGAGTCACTCAGCACCCTCTGTGCTGACCTTCAACAGATCCTCCCACAAACCTCTGTCAGCATCATCACTGGACTGATTCAGAGAGAAGAGAGTTCGGGAGTAGGCTGGGGCCTGGACACTGATACTCTCCGATTCAAGACCAGGGATCCGTCATCATGCAGCAGCCCCAGGAGCTTCTTATGGAGTTGCTGTCTTTTTTCCAGTGAGTAGAAGATGGGGGAGACACGGTCCAGGTCCTGAAGGAACCGGATCTGTGATCTCACAAACACACCACAGGACTCGATAATCTGCCGCTCCCTCAGAGCGCCCTTCTTCTCTCCGTACACCTTCCACATGGCCGGTCCTTGTTGTGGGACATCTAGGATGCTTTGCTCGTTAATGTAGTTATAATCACCATTCCCCTCAAATAGCCAGACAAAGTCACAGAGTGGTTCAAAATGATTTATTGAAGACTAGAGCTACAGGACCCTCTTTAGACCATTAAGGCCAGTCAGAGTTCAGAATTTAGAAATACACAAGCAGTTATAGTTTCAAAATTGATTACAAATAATTAGCATAGACCAATCAATGTACAGGAGTTATCTCTATCCACTCACAGTTATTGATTAAGGTTACATCATTCATAAGGTACAGATATTGAAACAAATCACAATCACCTTACGCTTGCTTAATTGTAATATCCAATCAGCGTTAAGTTTTGATTGTAGGTTATTGTTCCAACTATCTTTGGACACCCCAGCTGTGTCTGAATGTAAGAACACAAATCAATCCTCCCATTCCAAATGTCTGCTTCAATGGCCTCTCCCAGACGAAGGCATCTTCCTCCCCTTCTGTTTATATGAAAGGTCTGTAACTCAGACACTCGGCCTTTGCCTGGCAATAGCAGCTTACTATCCTGATATGCATGTCTCTGCTGTTAAACTGTGTGCAGACTTTTTTGTGGTTTAACCCTTTCACTGGACACAGTTATTAATATGGCTACTATTCTCTTCTATAATTATTAGTATGGGTACTATTCCCCCTCAGTCCTCAACTCAGAGTAAACTCCAGGTCGAGCACCTCCTGCTCCCACCTCTCGACCCTGGCCTTCTGTCCCCTCATCGAACCCCTCACAGACTCCCGACAGAAGATGTGAACCTTCTGTGAGACGTCAGCTCCGACTATCGGTCGAGGATCAGCTGGAGTTTGTCACGAGCTGTCAGCCAGGAATTCCCGGAATTCCCTGAGGGAGATGAGGGGGAGTCCCCCACTGACGATGGACTCTCAATCCTTCCCGGTGCCCTCCACTGAGTCCCAGTCCTCCTCTGTATTCTCACTGTCAGCGACCACCCCCCGTCACCCCAGTTGGCTCTGCCTCTGTCACCATCCCACCCCCAGGATCGAGGGCAGAGGGCCCCTCCCTGGGCTGCTCTGTAGGTTCTGGGTCAGAGGGTGACGCCGGTTCAGGATCCCGCTCCACCTCAGGCACCGGGTCACACGGCGACTCAGGGAAAAGGTCTATCCCCAGAATCAGTGACCTCGGTTTTAATATCAAAGATGGAGAATGAGGGCCTTCCCCCCACCCCCACCTCCCCCCCCCCCCCAGTGACCCAGTGTGTGGGGCCTTCCCCTCCCCCACCCAGTGACCCAGTGTGTGGGGGCCTTCCCCTCCCCCACCCAGTGACCCAGTGTGTGGGGTCTTCCCCTCCCCCACCCAGTGACCCAGTGTGTGGGCCCCTCCCCTCCCCCACCCAGTGACCCAGTGTGTGGGGTCTTCCCCTCCCCCACCCAGTGACCCAGTGTGTGGGGTCTTCCCCTCCCCCACCCAGTGACCCAGTGTGTGGGGCCTTCCCCTCCCCCACCCAGTGACCCAGTGTGTGGGGTCTTCCCCTCCCCCACCCAGTGTGTGGGGCCTTCCCCTCCCCCACCCAGTGACCCAGTGTGTGGGGTCTTCCCCTCCCCCACCCAGTGATCCAGTGTGTGGGGTCTGTTTAATTGAATCCTCGACCAGGTTGAGCAGGTCCTGGGGGATATCAGCCCGTGGCCGGGTGGGCTCAGCCTCACCGACCTCGCCCGTCCCAGCCTCCAGTGTGTCCGAC
>NC_135808.1:1445774-1608274 GCF_964213995.1 Mustelus asterias | reverse complement strand
AAATTAGGGAGGGTTCTGAGTTGCCTGACCCCACAATGGATCTGGCAAGATGCTACTCGCAACCTTATCCTGTGTCAGCAAGGAATTGGGGGGCCTGGGGGTTGGGTGGAGGGATGCTGTGAGTGGGGCAGGAATCCCAGCATCGAATCAATGTTTTAGTTTCTTCTCATTTCCCCTGTTGCTCTGCCTCCAGTAACTTTACCAACCTCTTAATTTATTCTGTGCATCTTTACCCAGTGATTGGGCTTTCTACAAAGTCTGCAGTTTGATCCTCAGGTGGGACATTTCCTTCTGTCAGTGAACTCATGTGGACATTCACAGCTCTTATCTTTCTGTCTGGTTTGCAGCCTTTTGTAGATGTTTCACTGCTGCCTTTCCCGTGATTTAACTGAATACCAGCTGTTTGGATAGTCAGCGTCTTCATATCTCTACTCCTGTTTCCATGTGCTCTGGCAGTGTCGACAGCCTCTGATATTCTGAACTTGTTCTTTCTAATCAGATCTTTTTATACATCAGGCTGTGTAGAATCGCAAATGAGCTGATCTCCCAACTTTCATCGCTTTCTCTGAATTTACATTTTCTGGCCACATTTCTCAGTCTCATTCAGAAATTATCAACAGGTTCACCTGGTTCCTGCCTCAAGGTTTGAAATTTATATCGGTGAACCCAATGGTTTGACTTTGGCTGAAGATGCGTGCTGAATTGTTTTTAAGGTGAAAAGGTCTTAGCTGTACCCCATGCTCCTTCCATGCACCCACCATTCACCCCTCACTCCATTCCATCTCAGTGCCAACTCACTCCTCCCATCCACCCATGCGAACTCAATGGCCCTTCAATGCCCATTAACCCAGTGAAGACTATATACAGAATCAATGAGCCATACAGTAGCAATGACATCTGTGGAACTGCTCAGAAATAAAACACCTATTCACTAATTGTCTTTTCAAAAAATATTATGGTTTCTGCAGCCCAAGTGGCTGAGAGCCCAGACTCCCAAAAGGATTATCTCAGTGGGGTTCTGTTTTTACACCTGGAGATAAAGGTTGACTTTTCTTGATTGACATCTTTAAGTGGTTAGAATAAATTATTCTTTCAGTGATTGTGTTCATTTGCACAACTTAAGGAGTGCTGAAGCTGCTGTGTTTGATTCTTTTCTGGTCTGTCTGAAGCCTTTGTCGGGTTGTAAGAACAGCAGTATTTTTTCAAAAGAAGATTTGTGAATGTGTGTTTTGTTTTAGCAACTCCACACATGTCATTGTTATTATTATAGTCTCATCAATTCTGTACATTATGTACTCTCAGTGGATGGGTACACAGAGCTATAAAGTAACATAAGTTGGTGTAGGACCAAGGAGCAGGAGTAGGCCATTCGGCCCCTCGAGCCTCCTCCATCATTCAACAACATTCTCGCTGATCTGATTGTGGTCTCAACTCTGCTTTCATGTCTGCATCCTCACCCCCAGAATGGCTCCCTGGTCGATCAGAAATCTATCAAATTCAGCCTTGAATAAGTTCAGTGACCCAGCCCCCAATGCATTCTGGGAAAAAGAATAGTAGTGAACCAGATGGGTTTTTACAAGAATCGACAATGATTTCATGGTCATCATTGGACTCTTAATTCCAGATTTTTTGATTGCATTTAAATTTCACTGTTGGAGTAAACTCAAAATTAAAGGATACAAGATGGTTACCTAGCACAAAATGGACTCTGGGAAAAGACATTAAGATGTGCTGACTTGGGCACAGACATTGCAGAGTGAGTTAAAACCTGTTCGTGTCTAAATTACTGCAGGAAATAGATCAGACCTTGAGGCACCTTAGCTTGAGATAAAGCAGAACCAAAACAATGAGTTTTGGTAACAAGATCAGTCGTTGATGGGGGGCATAAATGTATCTACTCTGTGTATAACGATGTGAGAAACTGCCAATGTCCGTCCTTGTCCATTATTTGAAAATGTATAAAAGATGCTCAACTGCCATTTTAAAGTTGAGAAGAAGGTGACTGTGTGCACTGCGGAGAGACCAGCGCTTCTCCCAAAGCTTTGTCCGATAAACTGCATGTTGAATCTTTAAGTCTGACTCCGAGTGGTGATTTTCCCACAACAAATTGGCTTGGTCGGGAGGATCTCACTGCTGGTGAGTTGATCGGTTGGCCTCAGTCGGCGAACTGGAGTAGAGATTATTGAACTGTGGGAGTCAGACTGAGCCAACAATGCAGTTAAAAACGGGTGAAAATTAGGGGAATTTAGGGGTGCTATCGGATAGATACAGGAATTGATTGTTACTTGTGCTGATCGACTAAGGACAAGAAAGTGCCTGTCTCAAACGCGCAGCCTCAGTCTGGTTGTTAAGAGGGGAAATCCCCCACGCGAAGGTCAGGACCCTGAAGTGGGCGTAGAGGCACAAAGGCACTTAGGATTGTGAAGCACAAGTGATAAAGATCATTTAGCATCAAACTCTATAGTGGCGAACAAACGCAGAGTTTGCCACCTGTTTGCATGAAAGTTTGTGCAGTTTGTGTACTTGTCTGTCACGTTGTAAGGAGCTGATCACTCTGACCTAGAGCCGGACTCCAGTGGAGGAAACACGTTGCCGAGGAGTTAATCGTGGCCGTGAGTATAAATAGAAACCCTAACGGTGGAGAAAACACGTTGCTAAGGAAATAATCGTGGCCGGGGGTGGAGAAGTCTGCAAGATGGCAGATAGAGAAACGAAGTGGGAACCTGCGGGTTCTCTTATTGATAAATATATGACAGACAGACACGCACTGATTAAGAAGATGCAAAGGGATGGCTGGGATGTTTCTCAGACCTTAGAACAACAGAGAAAGTGGGTAGATGGGGAAAAGAGAGACAAAACAAAAAAGGCTGGGGTATTATTAGTACATCAATTCGCTGAACCTATTGAACAAGTAGTCGCCTCCACTAAAAAGTGGAACAAAGATCAGGATAAAATTAAAATATTAGAATCCAGAGTAAGGGAATTGGAGAAAAGGAATTGTGTATTAGAGGAGAATCAATGGGGAGGGGAAACTGTTCCTCTGCCCCCTTATGAGTCCACACAACAGGGACCAACCACCCCTCCAGAGGAAGGGGAAGTGCTAGAACACAACTTGGTGCCAGTAACCTGAGGGGGCACGGACGTGCAGCCAACAGCAAATTACAAACCATTCACCCCGGGCGAAAGACAACAGATAATGGCCTCCTTGGGTAAACTACAACCTAGAAGCGCAAATCTGAAATTTTGGGAAGAATTAGATACGGTTTAGAACAAAGAACAAAGAACAATACAGCACAGGAACAGGCCCTTCGGCCCTCCAAGCCTGCGCCGCTCATGTGCCCAACTAGACCATTTGTTTGTCTCCCTCTATTCCCAGTCTGTTCATGTGGCTATCTAGATAAGTCTTAAACGATCCCAGCGTGTCCGCCTCAATCACCTTGCTTGGGAGTGCATTCCAGGCCCTCACCACCCTCTGTGTAAAATACGTCCCCCTGACATCTGTGTTGAACCTTGCCCCCCTCACCTTGAACCTGTGACCCTTTATGTTCGTCATCTCCGGCCTGGGAAAAAGCTTCCCACTGTTCACCCTATCTATGCCCTTCATAATTTTATGCACCTCTATTAGGTCACCCCACCATCCTCCGTCTTTCCAGGGAGAACATCCCCAGTTCACCCAATATCTCCTCATAGCTAAGACCCTCCATACCAGGCAACATCCTGGTAAACCATTTCTGTACTCTCTCCAAAGCCTCCACGTCTTTCTGGTAGTGTGGCGACCAGAACTGGACGCAGTATTCCAAATGTGGCCTAACCAACGTTCTATACAGCCGCAACATCATATGCCAAATTTTATATTCTATGCCCCGTCCAATAAAGGCAAGCATGCCATATGCCTTCTTCACCACCCTCTCCACCTGTGCTGCCACCTTTAAGGATCTGTGGACTTGTACACCCAGGTCCCTCTGTGTGGCTATACTCCTGATGGTTCTGCCATTTATTGTATAGTTCCTCCTTACATTAGATCTACCGAAATGCATCACTTCGCATTTATCTGGATTAAATTCCATCTGCCATTTCTCCACCCAATGTTCCAGCCTATCTATATCCTGCTGTATTCTCTGACAATGTTCATCGCTATCCGCAATTCCAGCAATCTTTATGTCGTCCGCAAACTTACTGATCACACCAGCTACATCTTCCTCCAAATCATTTATATATATCACAAACAGCAGAGGTCCCAGTACAGAGCCCTGCGGAACACCACTAGTCACAGACCTCCAACCGGAAAAAGACCCCTCCACTGTTACCCTCTGTCTTCTATGGCTAAGCCAGTTCTCCACCCATCGAGCTAGCTCACCTTTTATCCCGTGAGATTTAACCTTTTGCACCGGCCTGCCATGAGGGACCTTGTCAAACGCTTTACTAAAATCCATATAGACGACATCCACGGCCCTTCCCTCGTCAATCGTTTTTGTCACCTCCTCAAAAAACTCAACCAAATTTGTGAGGCATGACCTCCCTCGTACAAAACCATGCTGTCTATCGCTAATGAGATTATTCAGTTCTAAATGAGCATATACCCTATCTCTAAGAATCTTCTCCAACAATTTCCCTCCCACGGACGTCAAGCTCACCGGCCTATAATTATCCGGGTTATCCTTGCTACCCTTCTTAAATAACAGGACTACATTTGCTATCCTCCAATCCTCTGGGACCTCATCTGTGTCCAGTGAAGAGACAAAGATTTCTGTTAGGTTTGGGGAGGTTTGGGTAGAACACCAAGTGCACCTAAGGGATATACACCAATTGGTTAGGGCCGCATGTCCAGTGGATAAATAGAGGCAGGTAGCCGGAGGGCCCACCGTTCCCCCAGCACAAGACCACAGTGGGGGACGTTGGACACACGCAGTAGCCCTAACAGCAGAAATAGATGCCCAACAGGCACCCTTCGCCCTGTTTAAAACAGAAGTCCAGAGAGCTTTAGGAAATGCTCCTACTAATTGGAGTAGAATCACAACGACCAAGCAACAAAAGGGGGAAGGAGCTTCTGAATACGGGGAACGGTTGTTCCAAGTATACCAGGAATGCTCAGGACAAGGAAACCCAGGCCGTGGGGATCGAGCCTTCATCCAGGCTTTCAAGGATGGGCTCTCCAGCGCTCACCAAACCATCCTAAAGATGGGAGTGATCATGTCCCAGGATTATGATGAACTAGTGGAATGGGCTAGCGGCGTACACGGCGGGGAGGAGAAATGTCAGACGAAGATAAAACAGGAAAGAGTAGCTGCCTACGGTAGCGGGAGCGGAACTAAGCCCAAACTGACCTGTCACAATTGTGGCCGACAAGGGCACTTTGCAAAGGAGCGCTGGGTCCCAAGGAAAAGAAATAAATTTGGAAACAGTGGGAGACATTGTAATCACTGTAATAAAAATGGACACACGGAAGCAATATGTTGGGACAAACATGGGAGACCCCCGCCCCGATCCACATCCACAGCAGAATTGGAGGAACTAAGGAACCTCCGAGGTCAGCAAGACTGACGGCTGCAGCCCCCATTCATAGGTGGGTACCAGCAGACAAGAAGGTGGGTTGAAGTGTGTCTACTTCAATGCAAGGAGCATCCGAAATAAGGTAGGTGAACTTGGGGAGTGGATTGGCACTTGGGACTACGATGTTGTGGCCATTACGGAGACATGGGTAGAACAAGAACAGGAATGGTTGTTGGAAGTTCCGGGGTATAGATGTTTCAGTAAGTGTAGGGTAGCTGGTAAAAGAGGTGGAGGAGTGGCACTGTTAATCAAGAAGAGTGTAACGGCTGCAGAAAGGCATTTCGAACGGGATCTGCTCCAGAGGTAATATGGGCTGAGGTTAGGAATAGGAAAGTAGCGGTCACGTTGTTAGGAGTTTACTATAGGCCCCCAAATAGTAATAGAGATGTGGAGCAAGAAATTGCTAAGCAGATTATGGCTAGGTGTGGAGGTCACAGGGTAGTTGTCATGGGGGACTTTAACCTTCCAAATATTGATTGGAACCTTTAGAGGTCGAATAGTTCGGATGGGGCAGTTTTTGTGCAGTGTGTGCAAGAGGGGTTCCTGACACAATATGTGGATAAGCCGACAAGAGGTGGGGCCACATTGGATTTGGTAATGGGAAATGAACCGGGCCAAGTGTTGGATTTAGTTGTGGGAGAGCACTTTGGAGATAGTGACCACAATTCGGTGTCTTTTGTTATTGCAATGGAGAGGGAGAGGGCCATACGGCAGGGCATAGTTTACAATTGGGGGAAGAGGTAATTATGATGCAATCAGGCGGGAATTAGGAAGCATAGGTGGGAACAAAAATTGTCAGGCAAAGGCACTAATGATAAGTGGAACGTTTTCAAGGAACAAATACTGCGTGTCCTTGATAGGTATGTCCCTGCCAGGCAGAGAGGAAATGGCCGAGTGAGGGAACCATGGTTCACAAAAGAGGTGGAATGTCTTGTCAAGAGGAAGAAGGAAGCGTATGTTAGGTTGAGAAAACAAGGTTCAGTTGGCTCGATGGAGGGTTACAAGTTAGCAAGAAATGAGCTGAAAAAGGGGCTTAGGAGAGCTAGGAAGGGGCATGAGAAGTCCTTGGCGGGTCAGATCAAGGAAAACCCCAAGGCCTTTTACTCTTATGTGAGGAATAAAAGAATGACCAGGGTGAGGTTGGGGCCGGTCAAGGACGGTAGTGGGAATTTGTGCATGGAGTCAGAAGAGATAGGAGAGGTGATGAATGAATACTTTTCTTCGGTGTTCACCAAGGAGAGGGGCCATGTTTTTGAGGAAGAGAGGGTGTCACAGGCTGATAGGCTGGAGGAAGTAGATGTTTGGAGGGAAGATGTACTAGCAATTTTGAATAAACTGAAAGTTGATAAGTCCCCTGGGCCTGATGAAATGTATCCTAGGATTCTTTGGGAGGCAAGGGATGAGATAGCAGAGCCTTTGGCTTTGATCTTTGGGTCCTCACTGTCCACGGGGGTGGTGCCAGAAGACTGGAGAGTGGCGAATGTGGTTAAGAAAGGGAATAGAAGTGACCCTGGTAATTATAGGCCGTTAGTCTTACTTCGGTGGTTGGTAAGTTGATGGAAAAGGTCCTTAGGGATAGGATTTACGACTATTTAGAAAGATGCGGATTAATCCGGGATAGTCAGCACGGATTTGTGAAGGGCAAGTCTGGCCTCACAAATTTGATTGAATTTTTTGAGGAGGTAACTAATTTTCAGACTGGAAACCGGTTACCAGCGGAGTGCCACAGGGATCAGTGCTTGGTCCTCTGCTATTTGTAATTTTTATAAATGACTTGGAGGAGGGGGCTGAAGGGTGGATCAGTAAATTTGCTGATGACACCAAGATTGGTGGAGTAGTGGATGAGGTGGAGGGCTGTTGTAGACTGCAAAGAGACATAGATAGGATGCAGAGCTGGGCTGAAAATTGGCAAATGGAGTTTAACCCTGACAAATGCGAGGTGATTCATTTTGGTAGGACAAATTTAAATGTGGATTGCAGGGTCAAAGGTAGGGTTCTGAAGAATGTGGAGGAACAGAGAGATCTTGGGGTTCATATCTATAGATCTCTGAAGGTTGCCACTCAAGTTGGTAGAGCCGTGAAGAAGGCCGATAGTGTGTTGGCGTTCATTAACAAGGGGTTTGAGTTTAAGAGCCGTGGGGTTATGCTGCAACTGTACAGGACCTTGGTGAGACCACATTTGGAATATTGTGTGCAGTTCTGGTCACCTCACTACAAGAAGGATGTGGAGACACTGGAAAGAGTGCAAAGGAGATTTACCAGGATGCTGCCTGGTTTGGAGGGTAGGTCTTATGAGGAAAGGTTGAGGGAACTTGGGCTTTTCTCTTTGGAGCGGAGGAGGTTGAGAGGAGACTTGATAGAGGTTTATAAGATGATGAGGGGGATAGATAGAGTGAACGTTCAAAGACTATTTCCTCGGGTGAATGGAGCGGTAACTAGGGGGCATAACTATAGGGTTCATGGTGGGAGATATAGGAAGGATGCCCGAGGTAGGTTCTTTACGCAGAGAGTGGTTGGGGTGTGGAATGGACTGCCTGCAGTGATAGTGGAGTCAGAAACTTTCGGAACATTTAAGAAGCTATTGGATAGGCACATGGAGTACTTCGGGATGATAGGGAGGAAATAGCTTGATCTGGGTTTCAGACAAAGCTCGGCACAACATCGTGGGCCGAAGGGCCTGTTCTGTGCTGTACTGTTCTCTGTTCTATAAGGGTCAGAGGGAGGGAAGGATCTACCTGTCTGCACTATTCGGGGGCAGGCAATGTGAGATGCTGGTGGACACAGGAGCATCCATATCTGTCACCGACCTTCCCTTACCCACTGCAAGTAGGATGATTTATCTAACAGGGATAGGAGGGAACAAAACACCCGCCTACCTGAGCAAGACCACGTGAGTAGAAATAAATAATTTGTATATGAGATTCCATGTATGTAAAAATAATGAGGGTACAATAATGGGACATGATTTAATGAAGGAGGATGAGATTTTGATTGACTTTGGGAAGGGAAAATTAATCTGGCCAAAACGAGACAGCCGGAAAACCAGAATAGGAAAACTCACAAGTCACCTCAAGACTATCAAGGTGGCCACAGCCACCACCAGAGATTGGCGACTAGAAACAGAGGGGTTTGGAGCCATCTGTGCCTCCGTCCCTGGAGTATGGGCTGAAACGCAATTAGACACTGGCCTAACCAAAACTGACCCAATAAAGGTGCCCGGACTGGAGCACAAGCCCCACCGACAATACCCGATAAACCCAGAAGCAAAGGCAGCTGTAGTAGAAAGAGTTAAAGGGTTAGTGAAGAAAGGAATCCTGAGGGAAACTACGAGTACCACTAACTCCCCAACCTGGCCAGTGAGCAAACCCGACGGAAGTTACAGACTCACAATAGATGACTCCGGCCTCAATAAAGTCACGTCCAAATTGCACCCCATTGTAGCAAGCCCCTCGACAATCCTGAATGGATTGTCACCGCAGCATAAAGTCTTTACCGTATTGGATGTAGCCAATGGATTCTGGTTCATACCCTTGGATCCCGAATCCCAAGACAAATTCGCATTTACAGTGGGAGACAAACAGTACACTTGGACTCGCCTACTGCAGGGATTCCACAATAGCCCCGCTATCTTCCATCGAGTAATGAGTGACATCCTGAACAGGGTAGAACTACCAGAGGGTAGCACAATTCTACAATACGTGGATGATATATTAATAGCTTCAGAATCTAAGTCAGGACATCAGGGAGCACTATACCTCGTGTTGAATGAACTGAAAACCGCAGGGTTAAAGGTGAGCCCCAAAAAGGCACAAATCAGGAAAGCACAAGTCCTGTACCTCGGACACTTAGTATCACAAGGGCTTAAAGAGCTGCCAACAGACCGAAAGAAGGCGGTACAACAAATGCCGCGGCCAGTCACCGTAAGAGGAGTCAGGAAGGTGCTGGGACTGTTTAACTATCGCCGAAGTTTAATCCCGGAATTCGCAAAATTGGCAGAGCCTATACAGAGACTAGTTAAAGGAGGAAAGCCAGCCTTAAACCCCGTAGAATGGGGACCTGAGTAAGAAGAGGCCTATAATAAGTTAAAGGCAGAACTGATATCAGCCCCCAGAATGGGACTACCAGATTCCAATAAAGATTTCCACATACACTGTAACAATGAAGGGGGTTCTACTCTGCAGCAGTAACGCAAGATCATGGCGATAAACGGAGACCCATAGGTTACTATTCAACAGCAGAAGGGCCGGTAGTAACCGGACTGCCAAGGTGCAGAGCCGCCTTAGATTGGGCCTCCTGGGCCGTAAAGGTTAGTGAACCGATAGTAATGACAGGAAATATAATCCTCCACACCAAACACACCTTGGTGGAAATGCTAAATACAGGAAAGTTAAGGTCCATCTCGAACATGAGAAGGGCTAAATGGGAAGCCGTCCTCCTACCTCCCAGCAAATCAGTTAGAATAGTAAGGGACACAGGAGATAACCCAGCAGAAGGAATTTTGGATACAGGGGAACCACATAACTGTGGAGACGTAGATATGGATGGAGAAGAAGGTAGGGTAAAGGATGTACCTTTAGCAACAGCTGAAAAGGCCCTTTTTGTAGATGGCTCACGCAAATACGTGGAAGGATCACCCCGGACAGGGTGGGCAGTAGTAAATGACAAAGTGGGAACGTAAAGTCAGAAAGAATTGACGGAGGTCTATCCGCGCAGGTGGCGGAACTAGTGGCACTCATAAAGGCACTAGAATTGTCTGAAGGAAAGACGGTAAACATATATACCGATAGTAGGTACGCATTCGGGGTAATACATGATTATATGACGGCCTGGGGTAGAAGGGGGTTTGTAACCACGGGAGGAACTCCGATTAAACACCAACAAAGGATCGAGGCATTATTAAAGCCAGCGAAAAACGCCAAGAAGCGGCAGTAATAAAAATTAAAGCGCATCAGAAGGAACCAGAAAGGGATAACCCTGATTGGTTAAAATACAAAGGGAACCAAGCTGCAGATAGAGCAGCACAATTAGCATTAGAACAGGAGGCAGTTGGTGAGCTGCCAATAGCAGTAACGGGCCAGACAGGAGGTGAAATAGATATTTGGGACTTACACGAGGATACCTCGAAAGAGGAAAAGGGGAAGTGGGAAGCACAGGGAGCGAACAGAGGGACTGATAACGTTTGGAGACGAAATGACAAGGTCATGGCACCGGAGTGCAGACAAAACACCCTCTTGGAACTACACCATGGACTCTCACATGCGGGAAGAGAGGCCATGGCAACTAGTATAGGAAAAGAATGGTGGTGGAAAGGGACATATCCCGACATTGTCACTGATGCGTGACATGCGCGCAATACAACCCCGGTCGACCCATAAAGGTTAAGATGGGACACCAGCCCCGACTAAAGGGAACCTGGGAACATCCGCAAATAGATTTCACAGGGCCACTACCACAATCCCACGGCAAAACCTATTGTCTGGTCATTATAGACCAGTTTAACAGGTGGGTAGAAGCATTCCCTACCAGAAATGACAACGCTGTCATGACCTGGGGTCCGACAGCATTACCCTGAGTCTCCACCTGACGAAGGGGCAGCGCTCCGAAAGCTGGTGGCCTTTGCTACCAAATAAACCTGTTGGACTTTAACCTGGTGTTGTTAAACTTCTTACTGTGTTTACCCCAATCCAACGCCGGCATCTCCACACCATGACATATGAAGAGTGACATGTTCAGGAGAGATTATCTAAAATTTAAATTTATTGATCTGGTCAGTGTGGAAAATGCTCCATGTAGAGTAGATGTACTCGATTGATCATCTGATAGGTCACCTGACACTATCCTGTACCAGGGGGCTCTTGTTCCGGGTAATGGCCGCAGCCTCTGAGACGGGACATCTCTCCCTCCAGCACTCATTGGGCAGGATAATGGTCAGTAACCTGCCCTCACGGCAGCAATTACGGGATTATTGGGCACGCACCGACAGCAGGTCCTGAAGTTGGAACGCTGCCGACTTCCGGGTGCGGAACCCACTGTCGGTGCATAACCGGATTATTCAGCACAAAAAGTGGGAAAGTTGTTCCATTGGACTCACTTTTAACAGCAGGACAATAAAATAAAAAAACAGCAAAATAGAGAAAAGCAAAGAATCAGAATATGCTTCAAAATGTTGGTAAATGTAATGGAATGGTGTTATAAACATACAAACATACGGGTTAGGAACGGGAGGCCATTCAGCCCCTCGAACCTGCTCTGCTATTCAATAAGATCATTGCTGATCTGATTGTGGTCTCAACTGCACATCCCCCCGACCCACAATAACTTGTGTTAGTGAAGAATCTATCTACCTCTGCCCTAAAAATATTCAATGACCTTGTCTCTACTGCGCTCTGGGGGAGAGAAAATAAATCCTCATTCTGGTTTAAATGGGAAACCCCCTATTTTTAAACTGTGTCACCGAGTTCCAGTCTCTCCCACAAGGGGAAACATCCTTTCAGCATCCACCCTGTTTCCTTCAAATTACAACATTGGACATGGAAGCTGCATCATTCAGAACAAGTTAATGTCTGTCCCACTGCTCTCCCATTGGAACTAATTCTTTTTCAATTTCATATGGGAGAGAATTCAAACAAACTAAAATGTGGAATCAGATCTCAAAACAGCAATTAAAAATCCTGAAATTCAATATAAAATGAATTTAACGTGTTTGGTCGCACTGAAACTGTGGCCTTTTTGTGAGATCTTTACTGAAGACAATTTTCCAGCTTTTTTAAATTCATGCATGGGTCATGGGTGTCGCTGGCTGGCCAGCATTTATTGTAAGAAGTCTAGCAACACCAGGTTAAAGTCCAACAGGTTTATTTATTTATTTATTGAAATAAACCTGTTGGACTGTAACCTGGTGTTGTTCGACTTCTTACTGTGTTTACCTCAGTCCAACGCCGGCATCTCCACATCAGCATTTATTGCCCATCCCTATATAAAAGCAAATTAGTATGGATGCTGAAATCTGAAACCAAAAGAGAAAATGCTGGAAAATCTCAGCAGGTCTGGCAGCATTTATATGGGGACCAGATGCTGCCAGACCTGCTGAGATTTTCCAGCATTTTCTCTTTTGGTTTCATTGCCCATCGCTAGTTGCCTTGAGAAGCTGGTGGTGAGCTGCCTTCTTGAATTGCTGCAGTCCATGTTCTGTGGGTTGCCGTTAGGGAGGGAATTCCAGGATTTTGACCCAGCAACATATTTCCAAGTCAGGATGGTGAGTGGCTTGGAGGGGAACTTGCAGGTTGGGGTGTTCCCAGGTATCTGCTGCCCTTGTCTTTCTAGATGGAAGTGGTCGTGGGTTTGGAAGGTGCTGTCCAAAGATCTTTGGTGAATTGCTGCGGTGCATCTTGTAGATAGTACACACTGCTGCTCCTGAGCGTCGGTGATAGGGGGATTGAATGTTAGTAGATGTGGTGCCAATCAAACAGGCTGCTTTGTCCTGGATGATGTCAAGCTACTTGTGTTGTTGGAGCTGCACCCGTCCAGGCGAGTGGGGAGTATTCCATCACACTCCTGACTTGTGCCTTGTAGATGGTGGATAGGCACTGGGGAGTCAGGAGGTGAGTTACTCGCTGCAGTATTCCCAGCCTCTGACCTGCTCTTGTAGCCATTGTGTTTATGTGGTGAGTCCAGTTGAGTTTCTGGTCAATGGTAACCCCAAGGATGCTGACAGTGGGGGATTCAGTGATGCTTACACCATTGAATGTCAAGGGGCAGTGGTTAGAGTGTCTTTTATTGGTGGTGGTCATTGCCTGGCATTTGTGTGGCCCAAATGTTACTTGCCAGAGTGGAGCCAGAGGAAATGGGCGAGGTATTAAATGAATACTTTGCGTCAGTATTCATCAAAGAGAAGGACTTGGTGGATGATGAGTCTGGGAAAGGATGTGTAGATAGTTTGAGCTAATTTGAGATCAAAAAGGTGGTATTGGGGTTCTTGAGAAACATCAAGGTGGACAAGTTGCCGGGGCCTAATGGGACATACCCCAGAATACTGAGAGAGGCAAGGGAGGAAATTGCTGGGGCCTTGAGAGAAATCTTTGTATCCTCACTGGCTACAGGGGAGATCCCAGAAGATTGGAGAATAGCCAATGTTGTTCCTTTGTTTAAGAAGGATGGCAAGAATAATCCAGGTAATTACAGGTCGGTGAGCCTTACATCAGTGGTAGGGAAATTATTGGAGAGGATTCTTCGAGACAGGATTTATTCCCACTCGGAAATAAGTGGACGTATTAGTGAGAGGCAACATGGTTTTGTGAAGGGGAGGTCGTGTCTCACAAACTTGATCGAGTTTTTCGAGGAAGTGACGAAGGTGATTGATGAGGGTAGGGCAGTGGATGTTGTCTACATGGACTTCAGTAAGGCCTTTGACAAGGTCCCTCATGGCAGACTTGTGCAGAAGGTGAAGTCGCATGGGATCAGAGGTGAGCTGGCAAGGTGGATACAAAACTGGCTCGGTCAAAGAACGTAGTAAGAGTTTTAACAACACCAGGTTAAAGTCCAACAGGTACAGGTCAAAGAAGACAGAGGAGTGGAAGGGTGCGTTTCCGAATGGAGAGCTGTGACAAGTGGCGTTCCTCAGGGATCAGAGCTGGGACCTTTGTTGTTTGTAATACATATAAATGATTTGGAGGAAAATGTAACTGGTTTGATTTGTAAGTTTGCAGACGACACAAAGGTTGGTGGATTTGCGGATAGCGATGAGGACCATCAGAGAATACAGCAGGATATAGATCAGTTGGAGACTTCGGCGGAGAGATGGCAGATGGAGTTTAATCCAGACAAATGTGAGGTAATGCATTTTGGAAGGTCTAATACAGATAGGAAATATACAGTAAATGGCAGAATCCTTAAGAGTATTGATTGGCAAAGGGATCTGGGTGTACAGGTACACAGGTCACTGAAAGTGGCAATGCAGGTGGCGAAGGTAGTCAAGAAGGCATACGGCATGCTTGCCTTCATTGGCCAGGGCATTGAGTTAAAAAATTTGCAAGTCATGTTGCAGCTTTATAGAACCTTAGTTTGGCTGCACTTGGAATATAGTGTTCAATTCTGGTCGCCACATTACCAGGAGAATGAGGAGGCTTTGGAGAGGGTACAGAAAAGATTTATCAGGATGTTGCCTGGTATGGAGGGCATTAGCTATGAGGAGAGGTTGGAGAAACTTGGTCTGTTCTCACTGGAATGACGGAGGTTGAGGTGCAACCTGATAGAAGTGTATAAGATTATGTGAGGCATGGACAGAGTGGATAGCCAGAAGCTTTTTCCCAGGGTGGAAGAGTAAATTACTATGGGGGCACAGGTTTAAGGTGCGAGGGACAAGTTTTAAAGGAGATGTACGAGGCAGATTTTTTACACAGAGGATAGTGGGTGCCTGGAACTTGTTGCCGTGGGAGGTAGTGGAAGCGGATACGGTCGTGACTTTTAAGGGGCGTCTTGACAAATACATGAATAGGATGGGAAGAGAGGGATATGGTCCCCGGAAGGGAGGGGGTTTTAGTTCAGTTGGGCAGCATGGTCGGTGCAGGCTTGGAGGGCTGAAGGGCCTTTTCCTGTGCTGTAATTTTCTTTGTTCTTTGCCACTTGTAAGCCCAAGCCTGCATCTTGTCCAGATCTTGTTGCATTTGAACATGGACTGCTTCAATATCTGAGGAGTCGCGAATGGTGCTGAACATTGTGCAATCATCGGCAAACATCCCCACTTCTGATCTTATGACGTAGGGAAGGTAATTGATGAAGAAGCTGAAGATTGTTGGGCCTGGTTTGGTTTATTTTTTGAGCTGTCAGTTTTTTTTAAACAGTTCATCAGGTTTTGTATCGATTTATTCTTTCTTATTGTGTGTTACAATAATAAGATCTTACCTTCACATTCACAAATTCGCTTCCACTCTGAAAACACAAACAAATTAGACAGGAATTAAGTCATTCTGTCCGAAATGTTCTTTCTCCCAGTCTTTCTCCATGACTTAATCTGTAAATAACTTCACAGCAAGTGTTTTACAGACATTTTAAATGTAATCGATACAGGATCAAAAGAAATAGGAGCAGGACTAGACCAGATGGCCTGTTGAAACTGCTCCACCATTCAGTATGATCATGGATAATCTTAGGTTTCAACTCCATTTCCCCCTGCTCTCCATATCCCTTAATTCCCTGAGAAACTATAAATCTATCTACCTCAGCCTAAAAGGTACTCAAATGAAGCACCACAACCCTCTGGGATTCAGAATTCCAAAGATTCAGAACTCTTTGAGTGAAGACATTTCTCCTCATCTCAGTCCTAAATGATCGGCCCCTTATCCTGAGACTGTGCCCCTGTGCTTTAGATTCCCCAACCAGCGGAAACACTCTCTCAGTATCCACCCTGTCAAACCCCTTCAGAATTCTGTAGGTCCTCCTAATGGACCTCCTGTGGCTTTACTCATTTTAAATTGGAAGTTAGGTTTGCCCAGATAGCCCCCATCAGGGACCAAACACAAGAGTTTTGCCTGATGGGAATGCCGGTCACAGATTTAGTCTCCATGATTTTCCATAAATGAAGCTTCATTGACAGGAAATTGTGGGCAGCTTGTGTCCAAATTTCACCATCAGCCCATTCAGCTGGGCAGAGCTGCCGTGCCCGAGCTCTGAATGTGAGAATCTGAAATGTACTGTTCAGAATGACAGGTGAAATAGACTGTGAAAATATAACACCGAGACCTTGTGAGGAAAACTGCTCACTTGTTGGAGTGAGGAGGTTTCTGAGTGTTGGGAGCATTCGGGTTACCCCAATGCAGAGTCAGTATCTGGTAGTATTAGGGATTGCTGGGATGTGCCTGTGTTAGGTCACAGCGTCTTGTCAAAGTTCAGTTGACCCAATCTCAAAGGATTCTCAGGATCAGCCTGAATAGTTCTGGAGTCCGGATTAGACCTGTCATTGGGGTTAGCAGGAAATAGTTATACAATAGCTCCAAAAACATGGATGAAACAAGGCACAGGTCTGCTCTTGTTTCAATGTTTTGTTGGATATCCTATTGTAGTTTCTGTACCAGAGGAGACTCCCTGATAAATCAGGATACCTGCCTGTGTTATGAAATATCTGAGCTTCGCTGACAGGGTCAATGCACTATCACCATCCAGAGAATTTGGAAGTAAATGTGATTGACAATAAATAACCTCAGGAAATCTGTCTGACCAACACTGCACTAATCCATCAATCCCACCTCCCAGAGGGAGAAATACGCAAAGGGTGAAATTCAACACTATGATATTGTATCCTGGTCTTGAAGAGCTTGAAGCTGAACATTTACTCCCAAATGCTTTAAGGCAGATATATAAAGGCAATAACAACTAATGGTGTCAAAATCAGTTTGCAGGGGAGTGGTGGGGGGTGTTGAGGGAGCTCCGAGGATGCAACAAGGTTGTGGACAGTCAGTATCAATGAAAACATTTTATGTAATTCTCCCCTCCAAACCAGTCTGAAACTTCCGCATCTTCCCACTGTGTTAACAGATCCCAGCAATCTCTATAACAACGACTACTCTGAACATTGTCAAATCTCCTCCTCAGTCTAGCAGGATGTCACAGCATCTTTTCTGTACCTTCTTGTTCTCCACCACCCAAACTTCCAGATCCTGGGAATGTCTCAGTGCTCACAGATCCCCAGTCTCCAAGTAAAGAATACAGCAAGACACGGACTTCCCTCCCAAATCCTCGGACCCCACTCCTTGACCCTTCATCCTGGCACTTGTCACTATTCTCACAGAACCTTCCCTGGAATCTTTCAAAGTTCTGCATCTTGAGACTGTATCCCAGTGCCGTCCCAGACACTCTCCTTAGTGCCCTCCAAACCCAGTGATACCTCAATGCCAATTAGTCAATGTCCCTGGTATTATTTGACAAAACACCTTGATCCTGTAACAGTTCTGAATAACAATGAGCGATAAGCCCGAGGAGATTTGTTAATTAATAGATAACAGTTTATGTAAAATACTTTCATTTCTGATTCAACAAGAGGCTTCCACTAATCTACAAAATAAAAGGGAATTTAGTGAAACATCTTATGTGTCTGATTATCAAACATTGTCCCATTCCTCAGATTTATAATGCTTTGAACACTGTTTTCAATCAAAGTCAAACCTTATAATAATTTCTGAGCAATTATACAAGGCAAGGTAAAGTCACCATAGTCTCAGATGACCATAGCCTCAAATGGGAGCACTGACTGGTGGTGATTTTAGCCTGAGGATTGCCACACCTCATGGGAGGGGCAAGGTTGAGAAGGCAGACCTTCATGAAGAACCTCAGCCAGTACCGGCAATGAACCCACGCTGTTGGCCTTGCTCTGTGTCATGAACCAGCCATCCAGCCAACAGAGCTAAACTGCCTTTATTCAGTACCTTTGACATCCTCAAGATGTTCCCGAGTGTTTTGCTGACAATTTATGCACAGAAATGTTCCACAAATAACAATCAATAATTAAGATCATCAGACTTTTGAATGGACCGACCTTATATTAAGTTGATCTTTCTCTACACCCTAGCTATGACTGTACCACCACATTCTGCACTCTCTCCTTCTCTGTGAGCCATATGTTTTGTCTGTATAGTGCACAAGGAACAATACTTTTCACTGTATACTAATACATGTGACAATAATAAATCAAAGATGATATAGTTTTGTGATGTTGCTTCAGAATTAACTGTTGACCAAGACACTGAGGAGAAACACTCCATCCCTTTCCAAAATAGTGCTATGATCTATTTACCACTCACCCGAGAGGGTGGATGGAGCCTCAGTTAAACATCTGAAAAGGATGGATTCTCAGAGAGTGCATGTGCGTGTATATAACGTAGAAAACAAAGGTTTTGAAGCCATTTTTGCACATTGATGATTCATTTTTTCTTAAGGGAGAGGTGTGATGATACTGTGCCTTTAAGAAATATATTTTAGTCATATTTCTTGTGCAGGATTTGTTCCAATCACTGAGCCATTTTATTCGGATCCAGCAGCACTGTATTGATAATGCAGCAGCATAATTGATCTTAATTGCTACAAACTTTGTTCTAATCTAGACTAATGCGGGGTTCTGTTATTTTGTGTTTTCCGCTGAAATATTTCTGAGTAGAGCTTGATTAGATTGATTGACAGGAAAGATCATATGACTGGGTACAGCTAGGCTTTCAGAGAACTCAAGGCAGTCTGCTCTTTGGAATCTTCAGAGAGAGATCACTTTCTCTGTATCTCTTGCTCTCTCTGAGGTCTGGAAACCAGGATCTGCTGAGAAATTAATCTCTTTCTCTGAGATTCTACTATCTGTGGGTGGAGCTTTCTCTGAAAGTTGCTGCGTGAGAATTATGAGACAGAAGTTTGTCTGGATCGCTCTCCATAAGTGGCAAAAGACTGGAAATCTAGTATCTATATAAGTATCTTTGGTTTCTGTGCTAACTCGTTGTAAAGAAGGGATTTATATCTATGTGGGATATTGTTAAATTGGAACAAGAGAGATAGCTAGCGGTAAAGAATTATACTTTGTCATGTTTTGGTATTTTAATTTGTAAACGTTATGCTAATTCCCTTTGTTACCTTATAAGTACTCGCCTCGGGGTATCGGCCTCAGTGTTCCTCTGGGAGCGGACCTGCGGGGTGGAGACTGTGAGCGGTGAGAGAGAGAGCGCGGACTGTGAGTAAATTCTGGGGTTTTTTTGTCTAATTTTCGGGAGGTTTTTTGTAATTAACGGAAACCGGAAGGCCGCATCGCGAAGCCTGCCGGTAGCTGTAGTTTTTTTTTTTTCTCTCACTTACCTTATAAGTACTCGCCTCGGGGTATCGGCCTCAGTGTTCCTCTGGGAGCGGACCTGCGGGGTGGAGACTGTGAGCGGTGAGAGAGAGAGCGCGGACTGTGAGTAAATTCTGGGGGTTTTTTTTGTCTAATTTTCGGGAGGTTTTTTTTTTGTAATTAACGGAAACCGGAAGGCCGCATCGCGAAGCCTGCCGGTAGCTGTAGTTTTTTTTTTCTCTCGGGCCCCTAGCCCTATAAATTGGTGCAGAGGAGATACCCGATCCTCTACACTGGTAGAGGATCCCACCCTTCCATCCTCCTCTAACCTAATTATAAGTGTGGGGAAGTTTTTTGTTTTCTTTTTTTCTTGCTGGTAATGGCTTCAGGGATGGCAGTTCAGGCAGTATGCTGCATCTCCTGTGGGATGTATGTGGTGAGGAAATCCAGTAGTGTTTCAGGAGATTTTAGTTGTAAGAAGTGCATTAGATTGCAGCTTCTGGAGGAGCGTGTAAAGGAGCTGGAGGGGGAGTTAGAGGAACTCCGCATAATTCGGGAGGCGGAGGTGGAAGTTGATAGGAGTTATAGAGAAATAGTAACTCCTAGAAATGAGGCTTGGGTCAATGCCAGGAGGAGGGGTAAGAAGCAATCGGGAAGACAATCCCCTGGGGCGGTTCCCCTCCATAATAGGTTTTCGGTGCTGGAGGCTACAGTTGAGGAGGAATCAACTGAGCATAGAGAGCAGATCTCTGGGGGTGAGCCGAGTGAGAAAGCTCAGGTGGTTAGGGGCTGTAAAAGACTGGGCCTTGTGATTGGGGACTCCACAATTAAGGGGACAGATAGGAGGGTCGGAACTAAAGGTAGGGACTCAGGGTTGGTGTGTTGCCTACCAGGGGCTGGGGTCCGGGATGTGTCTGACAGGGTATTCAGGACTCTTAGGGGGGAGGGAGATAAACCACAAGTTATTGTACATGTGGGGACACACGACATAGGGAGGATAGGGGAAGGGGATATTAGGCAGGGATTTATGGAGTTGGGGTGGAAACTAAAGGCCAAGACTGACAGAGTGGTTATCTCTGGACTCTTGCCTGTACCACGGGATAGTTTAGAGAGGAATAGGGAGAGGGAAGGTTTGAATTCATGGCTGAGGGGATGGTGCAGGAGGGAGGGGTTCAGGTACTTAAGCAATTGGGGCTCGTACTGGGGAAGGTGTGACCTCTATGAGAAGGATGGTCTACACCTTAATCAGAAGGGGACCAATATCCTGGGGGGTAAATTTGCTAAGGCCATGCAGGGAGGTTTAAACTGATTCGGGGGGGGGGGGGAGGGATCCTGAGTAGTGGGGCTGAAAGTGAGGGATGCATGGATGGGGACTGCAATGCACGGCATTGCAGAGGTGGGGTGGAGCAGGGTTTGAAATGTGTATACTTCAATGCCAGGAGTATTCGCAATAAAGTGGGTGAACTTGCAGCGTGGATCAGTACCTGGGACTTCGATGTTGTGGCTATTTCAGAGACATGGATAGAGCAGGGGCAGGAATGGATGCTGCAGGTCCCGGGGTTCAAATGTTTTAGTCGAAGTAGGGAAGGAGGTAGAAGAGGGGGAGGGGTAGCATTATTGGTCAGAGATTGTATCACAGTGTCAGAGAGGAGGTTTGATGAGGACTTATCTGTTGAGGTAGTATGGGCGGAGATTAGAAATAGGAGAGGAGAGGTCACCCTGTTGGGAGTCTTTTATAGACCTCCTAAAAGTTCTAGAGAGGTTGAGGAAAGGATTGCGGAGTCAATCCTGCTTAGGAGTGAAAGTAATAGGGCAATTGTTATGGGGGATTTTAACTTGACTAATATTGACTGGAATTGTTATAGCTCTAGCTCGTTAGAGGGGTCAGTTTTTGTTCAAAGCGTGCAGGAAGGTTTTTTGACTCAGTATGTAGACAGGCCAACTAGAGGTGAGGCTATATTGGATCTGGTGCTGGGAAATGAGCCAGACCAGGTGCTAGACTTGGAAGTTGGTGTGCATTTTGGTGATAGTGACCACAATTCGGTTACGTTCACCTTAGTGATGGAAAGGGATAGGCATGAACCTCGGGCCAGTGGTTTTAGCTGGGGAAGGGTAATTATGAGGCTATTAGGAGAGAATTAGGAAACATAGGTTGGACTAGGAGATTACAGGGACTGGGAACGTCCGACATGTGGAGTTTTTTCAAGGAGCAGCTACTGCGAGTCTGTGATAGGTATGTCCCTGTCAGGCAAGGAGGAATTGGTAGGGCTAGGGAACCGTGGTGCACCAAAAAAGTTTCTTTGTTGGTTAAAAAGAAAAAGGAGGCTTATGTTCGGATGAGACGTGAGCACTCGGGTAGTGCACTAGAAAGCTTTAGATTGGCTAAGAGGGAGTTGAAGAGCGAGCTTAGAAGGGCTAAAAGGGGACATGAGAAGACTTTGGCGGATAGGGTTAAAGAGAATCCTAAGGCGTTCTATAGGTATGTCAAGAACAGAAGGTTGGTTAGGGCAAGTTTAGGGCCAGTTATAGATGGCAGAGGGAAGTTATGTGTGGAACCGGAGGAGATTGGTGAAGCATTGAACCAATATTTCTCTTCGGTGTTCACGCAAGGGGACATGAATATAGCTGAGGAGGACACTGTGTTGCAGGGGAGTAGAATAGACAGTATTACAGTTGATAAGGAGGATGTGCAGGATATTCTGGAGGGTCTGAAAATAGATAAATCCCCTGGTCCGGATGGGATTTATCCAAGGATTCTCTGGGAGGCAAGAGAAGTGATTGCAGAGCCTCTGGCTCTGATCTTCAGGTCGTCGTTGGCCTCTGGTATAGTACCAGAAGATTGGAGGTTAGCGAATGTTGTCCCATTGTTTAAGAAGGGGAACAGAGACTTCCCCGGGAATTATAGACCGGTGAGTCTCACTTCTGTTGTCGGCAAGATGTTGGAAAAAATTATAAGGGATAGGATTTATAGTTATTTGGAGAGTAATGAATTGATAGGTGATAGTCAGCATGGTTTTGTGGCAGGTAGGTCGTGCCTTACTAACCTTATTGAGTTTTTTGAGAAAGTGACCAAGGAGGTGGATGGGGGCAAGGCAGTGGAAGTGGTATATATGGATTTTAGTAAGGCGTTTGATAAGGTTCACCATGGTAGGCTTCTGCAGAAAATGCAGATGTATGGGATTGGGGGTGATCTAGGAAATTGGATCAGGAATTGGCTAGCGGATAGGAAACAGAGGGTGGTGGTTGATAGTAAATATTCATCATGGAGTGCGGTTACAAGTGGTGTACCTCAGGGATCTGTTTTGGGGCCACTGCTGTTTGTAATATTTATTAATGATCTGGATGAGGGTATAGTTGGGTGGATTAGCAAATTTGCTGATGACACCAAAGTCGGTGGTGTGGTAGACAGTGAGGAAGGGTGTCGTAGTTTGCAGGAAGACTTAGACAGGTTGCAAAGTTGGGCCGAGAGGTGGCGGATGGAGTTTAATGCGGAGAAGTGTGAGGTAATTCACTTTGGTAGGAATAACAGATGTGTTGAGTATAGGGCTAACGGGAGGACTTTGAATAGTGTGGAGGAGCAGAGGGATCTAGGTGTATGTGTGCATAGATCCCTGAAAGTTGGGAATCAAGTAGATAAGGTTGTTAAGAAGGCATATGGTGTCTTGGCGTTTATTGGTAGGGGGATTGAATTTAGGAGTCGTAGCGTTATGTTGCAACTGTACACAACTCTGGTGCGGCCGCACTTGGAGTACTGTGTGCAGTTCTGGTCCCCACATTACAGGAAGGATGTGGAGGCTTTGGAGAGGGTGCAGAGGAGGTTTACCAGGATGTTGCCTGGTATGGAGGGGAGATCCTATGAGGAGAGGCTGAGGGATTTGGGATTGTTTTCGCTCGAAAGGCGGCGGCTAAGAGGGGATCTTATTGAAACATATAAGATGATTAGAGGTTTAGATAGGGTGGATAGTGATAGCCTTTTTCCTCTGATGGAGAAATCCAGCACGAGGGGGCATGGCTTTAAATTGAGGGGGGGTAGTTATAGAACCGATGTCAGGGGTAGGTTCTTTACCCAGAGGGTGGTGAGGGATTGGAATGCCCTGCCAGCATCAGTAGTAAATGCGCCTAGTTTGGGGGCGTTTAAGAGATCCGTAGATAGGTTCATGGACGAAAAGAAATTGGTTTAGGTTGGAGGGTCACAGTTTTTTTTTTTAACTGGTCGGTGCAACATCGTGGGCCGAAGGGCCTGTTCTGCGCTGTAATGTTCTATGTTCTATGTTCTATGTTCTATTGTTATGTTCCAACTGTGTTCTTAAATAAAGTTTGATAAAAGCTTACTTGTGGATCACTTGAATCATACCTGGTGTGAAGCATCCTATGCTCACCCTAATGCCAAAATCAAATGTAAAAGTTAGGCCCGCGGGTAACTTCATAAAATGCCTTGGAGTTTCTGATCTGGTCTTTAACACAGGACTAGTTGATGGTTCCTTTTCCAGAATTTTTGGTGTTGGTTCCTGTTATGTGTTGTAAAGAAATGCATGTGTGTGTGTGGTTGGTCACTTGATGTGCTGTGACATCACCAGAGGCATTTTCAACATCGTTGAAAAATAATTGTGAGCAGACTGAAAGAAAACATTTACTTATCACTTTGAAACTGGACAGACTTCCAGGCTGTGGGTCCCTTGCACATGGTGGGCTGCAGCAACAGAGACCCTCACATAAAGAGAGAGAGTCTCTGTACTCTTAAAGGGGAGTTACTACTCCAAAAAAAAGGAATAATTATAAGCAAAACCTTCTTTGCTTAGTAAAGTGGAGATTTATTGCCTGAAAGAAGCAGTTGAAATTTTTAAAAAACTACAAGCCCAACAAAAAAAAGTGGGAGGAAGTCAGAAGAAAGTACAATTTAACAACCAGTAACTGCAATGGCGGGCAAAGGCGGTACATAGAGGCTTTCGAAGAAAATGCAGAAACATGGATTGCTCACAAAAAGAGATTTCAATTTTATCAAGATACTGGATGAACTTAAAGTAGGCACTTTCCTATGCGTAGTAGGATGTAAACCCTTTACATTGCTACAGAGCCTTGTCCATCTTGAGAAGCCTCGTGAACAAACTTACAAGGAACTGACCAAGATTCTCAAAAGTAATTTTTCATCTAAACCACTAATAATGAGAGATTCCGATTTCATTGATGCAGCCGAGAAGAGGGCAAAAAAATATTGCAATTCATTGTAGCCCTGAGAAAGTTAATGAAGAATTGCGAGTTTGGATCATTCAAAGACGATTGCTCACCAAGAACTCTTTAACAGTAAAGCTTGCTGTTGAGATCGCGTTGTCCATGGAATTGGCCATGAAAGAAGCTTCCCAAATTGGAGCCAAAATACACAAGATGGAAATGGACAGGAAGAAATGTCTTAAAATGCAGGTGTGCTCAGGTGGGACACTTGCCACATGAATGTTGGAGTAGAGAAAATAAATGTAAAAGCTGTGGCACGCAACTGAGACATTTTGGACGTAACAGACTTCTCAAACCCCGAAGGTGTGCAAATGCAAGAACATGTCAAGGTCTAAAAACATGGGTCTACAAAATATCTGATCAGGACAAAAATTTCCAAGATGATACCAGATTAGAAAAGATCCAAGAACTTAAATTAGGTGCCCAATCCACAAAAGGTGTTCGCAAAGGCTCTGGGTTTATCCAAAGTTAGACAGACAAGAAGTAAAGATGGAAGTAGATATGGGAGCTGCTGTAACACTTCTCCCAGAAACCATATACAATCAGAAGCTTCAACATTTCCCACTAAAACCTTTAAATATAATTCATTCTGAGGAGGTAGTTCCGCCGTAGGGATATATCATGGTTCAAGTAGAAGCTAAAGGTCTATCAGCAGAATTGTCCCTGCACATAGTAAAAGGTTACTTTCTGGCACTCTTTGGAAGAGCATGGTTCCACAAAATCAAACTAAACTGGACAGCAATTAACCAACTGGTTGACAGCAAGAACACACTGCAAAAACCTCTGGAGAACTATAGGAAGGTACTTGAGAATATCAGAGGATCAATGACTGAGAGTGGAGGTAAAGCTCAAGATCAAACCTGATAACAACCCTAAATGCTTCAAGGCAAAACCTGTGCCTTATGCAACTAAACTGAAGGCAGAAGCGGAACCAAAAAAAATAGATCAAGGACAGAGTGATTGAACCTGTAACAATGATCTTTTGGAAAACCCAAATCATCCAGTCATTAAATCTGAGGATTCTGTATGAATCGGTGAGGACTTTAAGATGACGATAAATCCAGTACTGTGTGTCATCCAGTATCCCTTACCACTAATCAAGCACTTATTCTCTGGACTGGCTGGTGGTTAGCTGTTGAGTAAGATAGACTTGTCCCAAGTATGCCTCCAGATGAGGGTGGTAACTGAGTCCCAACCACTGCCAATGATTGTTACCCACAAGTATAAGCACCTACCATTTGGAATAACATCGGCACCAGCCATATTCCAGAGATCAATGGACCAAATCTTAAGTGACCTCAATGGTCTCCAGAGTTATTTGGTTGCCATTCTGCTCACATGTCATAGAGTAGAACTGAACAAGAACATTTACATAACTTCGAGGAAATACTGGAGCGTCTTGAGTGGCACGGTGGCACAGTGGTTAGCACTGCTGCCTCACAGCGTCAGGAACCCAGGTTCGATTCCCGACTTGGGTGACTGTCTGTGCGGAGTCTGCACGTTGTCTTCTGGGTGCTCCGCTTTCTTCCCACAGTCCGAAAGACGTGCTGGTAGGTGCATTGGCCATGCTAAATGCTCCCTCAGTGCACCTGAACAGGCGCCGGAATATGGCGAATAGGAGATTTCCACAGTAACTTCATTACAGTGTTAATGTAAGCCTACTTGTGACACTAATAAATAAACTTAAACTATCTCCACATAAAGAACGAAAAATGTGAATATTTCAAATCATCCATCAGTTATTTTGGGCACGTAAGAGACACAGATGGCCTCCACAAAGAAGCTAAGAAAATGACAGTGATGCTGGATGTGCCAAGGCCACAGAACGTGTCACAGTTGTGATCATTTTTAGGACGAATCAATTATTACAGCAAGTTCATCCCAAACCTTGCAATAGCACTAAAGCCACTTCATAATTTATTGTGTGCTAACCAGCAATGGAATTGATAAAGGAATGTGAAAGTGCATACAAAGGAGTTAAAGGCATGCTCAAGCAAACAACAATATTGGTCCACTTTAACCCAGAGTTGAATATTTAACTAGCACGTGAAGAGAAAGAGGTTGGTGAAAACAAATGTAGGTCCCCTACAGACAGAAACAGGGGAATGTATAATAGGGGACAAAGAAATGGCTGAGCAACTGAATCCATACTTTGTTTCTGTCTTCACAAAAGAGGACACAAATCAGATACCAGACATGTTGGAGAATGCAAAATTTAGAGAGAGGGAAAAACTGAGGGAGATCAATATTAGCAGAGAAATAGTGCTGGGAAAATTGATGGCATTGAAGACGGATAAATCCCCAGAGCCTGACAATCCACATCCCAGAGTACTTAAGGAAGTGGCTCTAGAAATAGTGGGTGCATTGTTGGTCATCTTCCAGGATTCTATAGACTCTGGAACAGTCCCTGTAGATTGGAGGCTAGCTAATGTCACTCCAATATTCAAAAAGGGAGATAGAGAGAAAACAGGGAATTATAGACCAGTAAGCTTAACGTCGGTAGTGGGGAAAATTCTCGAATCCATTATCAGGGACTTTATTTAGAAAGCAGTGGCAGGATCAGACAGAGGATGGATTTATAAAGGGGAAATCATGCTTGACAAATCTGTTGCAATTCTTTGAAGATGTAACCAGTAGAGTTGACAAGGGGGAGCCAGTCGATGTAGTATATTTGGACTTTCAGAAAGAGTTTGACAAAGTCCTGCATAAGAGATTATTGTGTAAGATTAAAGCGCATGGGATTGGGGTAAGTATATTGAGATGGATAGAAAACTGGTTGGCAGAGAGGAAACAAAGAGTAGGAATTAATGTGTGCTTTTCAAATTGGCAGGCAGTAACTACTGGGGTGCCACAGGGATCGGTGCTGGGACTCCAGCTATTCACAACATATATTAATGATTTGGCTGAGGGAACAAAATGTAACAGCTCAAAGTTTGCAGATGATACCAAGTTGGGTGGGAGGGTGAACTGTGACGAGGATGCAGAGATCCTTCAGAATGATCTGCACAGGTTGGGTGAGTAGATAAATCAGTGGCAGATGCAGTATAATTTGGATAAGTGTGAGGTTATTCACTTTGGAAGCAAAAACAAGAAGGCAGATTACTACCTGAATGGCTGTAAATTGGGAGAGCAGAGTGTGCAGCGGGACCTGGGTGTCCTTGTGCACCAGTCACTGAAGGTAAGCATGCAGGTGCAGCAGGCGGTAAAGAAGGCAAATGATATGTTGGCCTTTATTGCGAGAGGTTTCGAGTACAGGAACAGGGATGTGTTGTTGCAATTATACAGGGCCTTGGTGAGGCCACACCTCGAGTATTGTGTGCAGTTTTGGTCTCCTTATCTGAGGAAGGATGTTCTTGCTCTCGAGGGAGTGCAGTGAAGGTTTACCAGGCTGATTCCGGAGATGGCGGGGCTGATGTGTGAGGAGAGATTGACCAGGTTAGGATTGTTTTCGCTGGAGTTCAGACGAATGAGGGGGGATCTCAGAGAATTATAAAATTCTAACAGGACTAGACAGGGTAGATACAGGGAGGATGTTCCTGATGTTAGGGGAGTCCAGAACCAGGCGGTCAAAGTCTGAGGATTCAGGGTGGACCATTTAGGACGGCGGTGAGGAGGCATTTCTTCAACCAAAGAATGGTGAGCCTGTGGAATTCATTACCACAGGAAGTAGCTGATGCCAAAACATTGAATGTATTCAAGAGGTGGCGAGATACAGCATATGGGGCGAATGGGATCAAAGGTTATGGGGAAAAAGCAGGATTAGGTTATAGAGTTGGACGATAAGCCATGATCGTAATGAATCGAGGAGCAGGCTCATAGGGCCAAATGGGCTGCTTTGAATGCAGATCCACTAGGACAAGAAAAATGGAGCCTTCAATGGATCCCACGGAGTGATATATATCCTCGACCAAGGTTGTTTTAGCCTGTCCCATGGGAGAAGTGGTTGTAGATGTGGAATATTCCATATTCTAGTGCATGACTGACATTGCCCCAATTTTTCTTCTATTTGTGAGTAAAGCCCCAGCCACGAAAAATAATCTTGTGCAAGCTCTTTCATCTGCACGATTCCTGGATTCAGGATTCAGCTTCGTAAGCATGGAGGGATATCTCCCTGATAGCAATACTCCATTTTGGACAGTTAATTCAAGTTCCTTCATTATTATAAGGACTGAATTCAGGATTCTTCTTTTGTTTGTTCAGTGATGTTCCTCTTAATATCATGTCTATGACCCTACTAATGACCAGGTTATTCCTCATGTGCCTTTGCTACTGGAACATTCTCGACCTGGGAGTGGGGTGGGGGGGGTGGGGGGAGGGGGATGGTGGGGCGGTTGGTGGATCAGTGCCTCAATGATTATCGACAGGGGAGAGAGAGGGAGGTGTCACACAGCTATCGGAGTGTCGGTGAGATGGGGCCTAGTGCGGGAGGGTCCGGGGTGAGGGTGAGGGGGATCACTCTGCCTGATATCTGTCGGGTGGAGGGGGGAGGGTAGATCTCTCTGCCTGAGATCAGTGGGGAGAAGGGGGGAGGGGGCCACGATTGTTCTGGGTGGCGGAGGGTGGGGGGATAGGTGGGTCTGTAATGTTGTGGGGGTGGGGCAATGTCTGTGGGGGCCAGGGGGAGGCATTATCCGGCCCGTGAGCAATGTGACAGGTGCGCTTTTTCAATTTTTTTCGAACTACGCATGCGCAGTTCAGAGCTCCAATCGTTTTGGGCACGATAAGCCCCGCCAACAGCACGAATGGCACTGGCGGGTTTTTTTCAGGCGAAGTGCGTATGGGGGCACCTGAAAGCAGATTTCTAAGTCGGATCTGCATTATGCCCAGATTCAGTACTTAGAATGAAAATGGTAAAATCGGGCCCGTAACATATCATCCGTCCACTTATGGATTGGCAGAAAGGCTAGTACACTCACTGGACTCTTTCATGGCATGTTTCAAAGAAGGTGCTCCATTATCCACGAGAGGAAACAAGCTTCCCATGTCCCATCGGAACACAGCTCATCTTACCACACAACATTCACCAGAAATTCCTGAGAAGGAAACTGAGAAGCAGATTTGATCGACTGACCCTCCAGGAATAGAGCAACAACAAGCACAAGTTACTCACTGTGAACAAACATCAAAACAAAATGTTTACAATTTTAAACAAGGAGAAGAGTTTTAGCGAGAAACTACTTGGCAAGTGAGAAGTGGGCACCTGCAACCATCCTAGCTAAGACAGGGCTGATTTCTTATTCAATACAGCTTGATGATGAGGGAATATGGCAGAGACACACAAATCTAATCCCCGGTTCAATAAGTGAATTAGCGGAGACGGTATCAGTATGTCAGAAACCCAAGGTTGTGAAATTCCTGAACCAAAGATTACTACAGAACCAAGTTCAGATTCTACTCCAGTAGAACAACCAAAATCTCTGGAAGCTGACACAAAGCCACTTCACAAGATGAAGTCCCTGATATTTGAGAGGAAAAGGCTATCGAAGATGTCAAAGATCAGACTCTGGAATGTCGTATCTCACCAAAATGAAATCAACATCCACCAAAAAGACACTCATATTAATTGTACATATGGAGACAATCGTACTTGGCAACATAACTGATGTTCATAGGAGGTAATCATTAATGTTTAAAAGTTTGTTGTCAGACTGGTGAAGTAAAGGGTGAGGGATGTTATGTATTGTAAAGCAATTCATCTCTGTGTCATGGTTCACATGACATCACCAGAGTCATTCGCAGGTTCTTATCTCTCTTCTGTGTTGGACTTCATTCTGGCAATGGCTCTTAAAATAAATCTGCATCGAGTTGGTTCAAAACCCACATTGTGGCACCTTATAAGAACATAAGAACATAAGAAATAGGAGCAGGAGTAGGCTATCTAGTCCCTTGAGCCTGGCCCGCCATTCAATAAGATCATGGCTGATCTGATAGTGGTTTAATTCCACTTACCCGCCCGCTCCCCATAACCCTTAATTCCCTTATTGATCAGAAATCTATCTACCTGTGACTTAAACATATTTAACGAGGAAGCCTCCACTGCTTCAATGGGCAGAGAATTCCAGACATTCACTACCCTCTGAGAGAAGAAGTTCCTCCTCAATTCTGTTCTAAGCTGACTCCCCCTTATTTTGAGACTGTGTCCTCTAGTTCTTGTTTCCTTTCTAAGTGGAAAGAATCTCTCTGCCTCTACCCTGTCTAGCCCCTTCATTATCTTATATGTCTCTATAAGATCTCCCCTCAGCCTTCTAAACTCCCACGAGTACAAGCCCAATCTACTCAATCTCTCCTCATATGCTAACCCCCTCATCTCCGGTATCAACCTGGTGAACCTTCTCTGTACTCCCTACAAGGCCAATATATCCTTTCGCAAATAAGGGGACCAAAATTGCACACAGTACTCTAGTTGCGGCCTCACCAGTACCTTGTAATTGTACAAGGTATCTCACCAAAATGAAATCAACATCCACCAAAAAGACTCTCATATTAATTGTACATATAGAACATAGAACATAGAACAGTACAGCACAGAACAGGCCCTTCGGCCCACGATGTTGTGCCGACCTTCATCTGAAACCAAGATCAAGCTATCCCACTCCCTACCATCCTGGTGTGCTCCATGTGCCTATCCAATAACCGCTTAAATGTTCCTAAAGTGTCTGACTCCACTATCACTGCAGGCAGTCCATTCCACACCCCAACCACTCTCTGCGTGAAGAACCTACCTCTGATATCCTTCCTATATCTCCCACCATGAACCCTATAGTTATGCCCCCTTGTAATAGCTCCATCCACCCGAGGAAATAGTCTTTGAACGTTCACTCGATCTATCCCCTTCATCATTTTATAAACCTCTATTAAGTCTCCCCTCAATCTCCTCCGCTCCAGAGAGAACAGCCCCAGCTCCCTCAACCTTTCCTCATAAGACCGACACTCCAAACCAGGCAGCATCCTGGTAAATCTCCTCTGCACTCTCTCCAGCGCTTCCACATCCTTCTTATAGTGAGGTGACCAGAACTGCACGCAATATTCCAAATGCGGTCTCACCAAGGTCCTGTACAGTTGCAGCATAACCCCACGGCTCTTAAACTCCAACCCCCTGTTAATAAAAGCTAACACACTATATGCCTTCTTCACAGCTCTATCCACTTGAGTGGCAACCTTTAGAGATCTGTGGATATGGACCCCAAGATCTCTCTGTTCCTCCACAGTCTTCAGAACCCTACCTTTGACCCTGTAATCCACATTTAAATTTGTCCGACCAAAATGAATCACCTCACATTTATCAGGGTTAAACTCCATTTGCCATTTTTCAGCCCAGCTTTGCATCCTATCTATGTCTCTTTGCAGCCTACAACAGCCCTCCACCTCATCCACTACTCCACCAATCTTGGTGTCATCAGCAAATTTACTGATCCACCCTTCAGCCCCCTCCTCTAAGTCATTAATAAAAATCACAAAGAGCAGAGGACCAAGCACCGATCCCTGTGGCACTCCGCTATCAACCTGCCTCCAGTCCGAAAATTTTCCATCCACCACCACCCTCTGTCTTCGATCAGATAGCCAGTTACCTATCCAATCGGCCAACTTTCCCTCTATCCCACACCTCCTTACTTTCATCATAAGCCGACCATGGGGGACCTTATCAAACGCCTTACTAAAATCCATGTATATGACATCAACCGCCCTACCTTCATCAACACACCTAGTTACCTCCTCAAAAAATTCTATCAAATTTGTGAGGCACGATTTGCCCTTCACGAATCCGTGCTGACTATCCCGGATTAATCCGCATCTTTCTAAATGGTCGTAAATCCCATCCCTAAGGACCTTTTCCATCAATTTACCAACCACCGAAGTCAGACTAACCGGTCTATAATTACCAGGGTCATTTCTATTCCCTTTCTTAAACAGAGGAACAACATTTGCCACTCTCCAGTCCTCTGGCACCATCCCCGTGGACAGCGAGGACCCAAAGATCAAAGCCAAAGGCTCTGCAATCTCATCCCTCGCCTCCCAAAGAATCCTAGGATACATTTCATCAGGTCCAGGGGACTTATCGACCTTCAGTTTATTCAAAACTGCCAATACATCCTCCCTCCGAACATCTATTTCCTCCAGCCTATTAGCCTGTAACACCTTCTCTTCCTGAAAAACATGGCCCCTCTCCTTGGTGAACACTGAAGAAAAGTATTCATTCATCACCTCGCCTATCTCTACTGATTCCATACACAAGTTCCCACCACTGTCCTTGACCGGCCCTCACCTCACCCTGGTCATTCTTTTATTCCTCACATAAGAGTAAAAAGCCTTGGGGTTTTCCTTGATCCGACCCGCCAAGGACTTCTCATGTCCCCTCCTAGCTCTCCTCAGCCCCTTTTTCAGCTCATTCCTTGCTAACTTGTAACCCTCAATCGAGCCATCTGAACCTTGTTTCCTCATCCCTACATAAGCTTCCCTCTTCCTTTTCACAAGACATTCCACCTCTTTTGTGAACCACGGTTCCCTCACTCGGCCATTTCCTCCCTGCCTGACAGGGACATACCTATCAAGGACACCCAGTATTTGTTCCTTGAAAAAGTTCCACTTTTCATCAGTGCCTTTCCCTGACAGTTTCTGGAGACAAAATAAGGGGGAGTCAGCTTAGAACAGAATTGAGGAGGAACTTCTTCTCTCAGAGGGTAGTGAATGTCTGGAATTCTCTGCCCATTGAAGCAGTGGAGGCTTCCTTGTTAAATATGTTTAAGTCACAGGTAGATAGATTTCTGATCAATAAGGGAATTAAGGGTTATGGGGAGCGGGCGGATAAGTGGAATTAAACCACTATCAGATCAGCCATGATCTTATTGAATGGCGGGCCAGGCTCGAGGGACTAGATAGCCTACTCCTGCTCCTATTTCTTATGTTCTTATGTTCTTACCTTGTATGAATAATTATGGTGAGATACCTTGTACAATTGCAGCAAGACCTCCCTGCTTTTATACTCCATCTCCTTCACGATAAAGGCCAACATTCCATTTGCCTTCTTGATCACCTGCTGCACCTGCAAACTGAGTTTTTGCGATTCATGCACAAGGACCCCCAGCTCCCTCTGCACAGTAGCATGTTGTAATTTTTCACCATTTAAATAATAGTCCATTTTACTATTATTCCTTCCAAAGTGGATAACCTCACACTTGTCAATGTTATACTCCATCTTCCAGATCCTTGCCCACTCACTTAGCCTATCCAAATCTCTCTGCAGACTTTCCGCATCCTCCACGCAATTCGCGTTCCCACTCATCTTTGTGTCATCCGCAAACTTTGTTACCCTACACTCGGTCCCCTCCTCCAGATCGTCTATGTATATGGTAAACAGTTGAGGCCCCAGCATCGATCCCTGCGGCACGCCACTAGTCACCAACTGCCAACCAGAAAAGCACCCATTTATTCCAACTCTCTGTTTCCTGTTAGATAGCCAATCCTCAATCCACGCTAACACTTTATCCCCAACTCCGTGTACCCTGATCTTCTGCAGCAACCTTTTGTGAGGCACCTTATCGAATGCCTTCTGGAAATCTAAAAACACCACATCCACCGGTTCCCCTCTGTCAACTGCACTCGTTACATCTTCATAAAAATCCAGAAAATTCTTCAAACACGACTTTCCCTTCATGAATCCATGCTGCGTCTGCTTGATCGAACCATTTTTTTCCAGGTGTCCTGCTATTTCTTCTTTAATGACGGATTCCAGCAATTTCCCAACTACGGACGTTAAGCTAACCGGCCTGTAGTTACCCGCCTTTTGTCTACCTCCTTTTTTAAACAGTGGCGTCACATTATCATCCTTCGTCTTTTAGTACTACCAGTCAAAACATCTAACATAGAACTCTTCTTCTCCTGTTTTACACAGAAAACCTTTCTAAACTTACTGACAATTCCAACAGGGTTCCACAGCACAATGGACAGAGTTCTCTGTAAAGTGGAGATATTTAGTTTACAACAGGAGTAATTTGTCTGTGTGGTTGCATTCTAAAATCAAAATGCTGTGCATCAAGTCCAAAGATCGCTGAAGGCAGCAGGACAGGTAGATAAGGTGGTTAAGACGGCATATGGGATACTTGCCTTTATTATCTGAGGCATAGAATATCAGAGCAATATGATGGAGCTGTATAAAATACTGGTTAGACCACAGCTAGAATACCGTGTATAGTTCTGATCACCTCATTATAGGAAGGATGTGATTGCACTGGAGGGGGTGCAGAGGAGATTCACCAGGATGCTGCCTGGGCTGGAGCATTTCAGCTATGAAGCGAGGCTGGATAGGCTGGGGCTGTTTTCCTTAGAGCAGAGAAGGCTGACTTTATCGAGGTGAACAAAATCATGAGGGATATAGATAGGGTAGATACTGTGGTAAACCACTGTTAGCTCATTGCCTGTGTGTGTGACATGCCTGGACACGTCCCTGCCGGCCCTGCCCGGGACTCCTCCCCCGCCCTGGTCCAGGTATAAAGGCGACTGCTCCCCACCCCCTGCCTCAGTCTCTGGACCAGTTCATCAACATGGGTGTGCTCCAAGTCTTTTGCTAATAAAAGCCTATTTGTTCTTGCATACAAACTAGTCTTTGCTTGATTGATGGTGCATCAGATACAAAATAGTAAGGAAGAAGCTTTTCCCCTCAGTAAAGGGGTTAGTAACAAGGGGCATGGGTGAGGAAAGGAGCTGGAGATTGAGAGGAGATTGAAGGGAAAACGTTTTTCACCCAGAGGGTGATGGGAATCTGGAACCTGAAAGGTGGGAATCCTGAACATTTAGATGAGTTCTTGAAACATCATAGCTTACAAGGCTACGGACCAAGTGCTGCATAATGGGATTAGAATAGATAGGCTTAAAGTTTAAAGTTTTTATTTATTAGTCACAAGGAAGGCTAACATTGCAACGAAGTTACCGTGAAATTCCCCTAGTTGCCACATTCCGGCGCCTGTTCAGGTCAATGCACCGAACCAGCACCTCTTTCAGACGGTGGGAGGAAACCGGAGCACCCGGAGGAAACCCACGCAGACACGGGGAGAACATGCAAACTCCACACAGACAGTGACCCAAGCCGGGAATCGAACCCAGATCCCTGGCGCTGTGAGGCAGCAGTGTTAACCATTGTGCCACCATGCCACCCAAGGTGTTTGATGGCTGGCAGAGACCCAATGGGCTGAAGGGCCTCTTTCTGTGCTGTAAAACTCCAGTACTTCAGAGCAGAATTGCAGTTGGAATTTCACTGCTGATGGAATTGCTGGCAGTGCTGATGGAACATTGTATTTTTGGAAATACCAGCTTTTAGATGAGATTTTATGCCATGGTTCAATTCAACTGTGGTGAATATGGACTCCATTATCGCAATGTAGTTGAGGCCAAAACATTGTCTGATTTCGAGAAGAAATTAGATATAGCTCTTGGGGTTAAAGGGATCAAGGGATATGGGGGGAAATCGGGATGTTGAATTCGATGATCAGCTGTGATCAAAATGAATGGCAGAGCAGGCTCGAGGGGCCGAATGGCCTCCTCCTGCTTCTAGTTTCTATAACAAATTCAATGGCACGATTCAAAGAACAGCAGGGGAGTTCTGCCAGTGTTCTGGAAAATATTTATTTATCTCTCAATCAGCACCAGTAAAAACAGATTAACCAGTCATTATCTCATTGCTTTTTGTGGGACCATGACATCAACAAATTGGGCGGGATTCTCCAGCCTCCCTGCTAGAGCGGGAGCTGCTGTGCCATTTGCCGGCAGTGGGATCTTCTGGTCCCGCTGCTGTCAATGGGATTTCCCACTGAATCCACCCCACACTGCCGGGAAACCCAGGGCAGGGGTGCACTGTCTGCGGGACCGTATGATCCCACCAACGTAAACGGCCAGAGAATTCAGCCATTGTCTGTTACAATTGCACGCATGTGGAGTGTTTCAGGATATGTTGAGGACATACAAGATCCTGCATAAATAGAAGTACTTTCTCTAACTCGCTAAACATTAGAAAAAAGGCAGTGCAGCTGTAAAGAAGGTTTAATCAAAAGGTATTCAATAATTAAATTGCATTACGGCGTGTCATAAGATCTGTCTATTTGTTACAATGGGTGGCACAATACATTCTCCTTTAAACCTGGGATCTGGCAGAGATTTTCAGCTCGATAAGTCATGGCACAAATCAATTCCGGCCTCCCAGACAGCCTATCGCCGCAACAGGTCCACAGCAGACGTCATCACCCTGGCCCTACACACAACTCTGGAACAACTAGATAACAAAAAGCATCCATGTCAGGCTCCTTTTTGTTGACGACAGCTCAGTCTTTAACACCATTATTCCTGTGGGGCTCATTTCCAAACTCCATGGCCTGGGGTTCGGCTCCTCCCTCTGCAACTGGATCCAAGACTTCCTAACCCACAGACCACAATCAGTAAGGATAGGCAACAACAGCTCCTCCACGATCATCCTCAACACCGGTGCCCCACAAGGCTGTCCCCTCAGCCCCTTACTATACTCCTCATGCACCTTCGACTATATCGCCAAATTTCCCTCCAACTCGATTTTCAAGTTTGCTGATGACACCACCTTTATGGGTTGAATCTCAAACAATGACGAGGCACAGGACAAGAAAGAGATAAAGAATTTGATGAACTGGTGCGATGACAATAATCTCTCCCTCAATGTCAACAAAATGAAGTTGAACGAAGGGAAAGATCACCAACAACCTGTCCTGTCCCGCCACACCGACACTATAGTTAAGAAAGTCCACCAACGCCTCTCTTTCTCAGGACACTAAAGAAATTTAGCATGTCCGCTACGACTCTCACCAACTTTTACAGATGCACCATAGAAAGCATTCTTTATGGTTGTATCACAGCTTGGTATGGCTCCTGCTCTGCCCCAGACTGCGAAAAACTACAAAGGGTTGTGAACGAAGCTCAGTCTATCACTCAAACCAGCCCCCCATCCATTGACTCTGTCCAAACTTCCCAATGCCTTGGAAAAGCAGCCAGCATAATCAAGGACCCCACACATCCCAGACATATTCTCTTCCACCTTCTTCTGTCGGGAAAAAGATACAAAAGTCTGAGGATACATACCAACCAACTCAAGAACAGCTTCTCCCCTGCTGCCATCAGACTTTTGAATGGACCTACCTCGCACTAAGTTGATCTTTCTCTACACCCTAGCTATGGCCGTAACACTACATTCTGCCCTCTTTCCTTTCCATTATGTATGGTATGCTTTGTCTGAATAGTGTGCAAGAAACAATACTTTTCACTGTATACTAACACATGTGACAATAATAAATCAAAATTGGATTAATGGATGTAATTCTCCATCCTCGACTGGCTATCGTGGCCCTGTGTGAAACAATTTTGGTGTGGAGATGCCGGCGTTGGACTGGGGTAAACACAGTAAGAAGTTTAACAACACCAGGTTAAAGTCCAACAGGTTTATTTGGTAGCAAAAGCCACACAAGCTTTCGAAGCTCTAAGCCCCTTCTTCAGGTGAGTGGGAATTCTGTTCACAAACAGAGTTTATAAAGACACAGACTCAATTTACATGAATAATGGTTGGAATGCGAATACTTACAACTAATCAAGTCTTTAAGAAACAAAACAATGGGAGTGGAGAGAGCATCAAGACAGGCTAAAAAGATGTGTATTGTCTCCAGACAAGACAGCCAGTGAAACTCTGCAACTGTGGGCGTTACAAATAGTGTGACATGAACCCAATATCCCGGTTGAGGCCGTCCGCGTGTGTGCGGAACTTGGCTATCAGGACGGGGTATAGAGTATAAAAGCTGGAGTCTGATGATGCAGCTGTATAGAACGCTGGTTAGGCCACATTTGGAGTACTGCGTCCAGTTCTGGTCGCCGCACTACCAGAAGGACGTGGAGGCATTGGAGAGAGTGCAGAGAAGGTTTACCAGGATGTTGCCTGGTATGGAGGGTCTTAGCTATGAGGAGAGATTGGGTAGACTGGGGTTGTTCTCCTTGGAAAGACGGAGAATGAGGGGAGATCTAATAGAGGTATACAAGATTATGAAGGGTATAGATGGGGTGAACAGTGGGAAGCTTTTTCCCAGGTCGGAGGTGACGATCACGAGGGGTCACGGGCTCAAGCTGAGAGGGGCGAAGTATAACTCAGACATCAGAGGGACGTTTTTTACACAGAGGGTGGTGGGGGCCTGGAATGCGCTGCCAAGTAGGGTGGTGGAGGCAGGCACGCTGACATCGTTTAAGACTTACCTGGATAGTCACATGAGCAGCCTGGGAATGGAGGGATACAAACGATTGGTCTAGTTGGACCAAGGAGCGGCACAGGCTTGGAGGGCCGAAGGGCCTGTTTCCTGTGCTGTACTGTTCTTTGTTCTTTGTTTCTGCTCAGCGACTCTGCGCTGTCGTGTGTCGCGAAGGCCGCCTTGGAGAACGCTTACCCGAATATCAGAGGCCGAATGCCCGTGATGCTATACACTAGATACATCGATGACATTTTTTTCCTTTGGACTCATGGGGAACAATCACTGAAACAACTCTATGATGACATCAACAAGTTCCATCCCACCATCAGGCTCACCATAGACAACTCTCCGGAATCGGTTGCATTCTTGGACACGCGCATCTCCATTAAGGACGGTCACCTCAGCACCTCACTGTACCGCAAGCCCACGGATAACCTCACGATGCTCCACTTCTCCAGCTTCCACCCTAAACACGTTAAAGAAGCCATCCCCTACGGACAAGCCCTCCGTATACACAGGATCTGCTCGGATGAGGAGGATCGCAACAGACACCTCCAGACGCTGAAAGATGCCCTCATAAGAACAGGATATGGCGCTAGACTCATTGATCAACAGTTCCGACGCGCCACAGCGAAAAACCGCACTGACCTCCTCAGAAGACAAACATGGGACACAGTGGACAGAGTACCCTTCGTTGTCCAGTACTTCCCCGGAGTGGAGAAGCTATGGCATCTCCTCCGGAGCCTTCAACATGTCATTGATGAAGACGAACATCTCGCCAAGGCCATCCCCACACCCCCACTTCTTGCCTTCAAACAACCGCACAACCTCAAACAGACCATTGTCCGCAGCAAACTACCCAGCCTTCAGGAGAACAGTGACCAAGACACCACACAACCCTGCCACAGCAACCTCTGCAAGACGTGCCGGATCATCGACACAGATGCCATCATCTCACGTGAGAACACCATCCACCAGGTACAGGGTACATACTCTTGCAACTCGGCCAACGTTGTCTACCTGATACGCTGCAAGAAAGGATGTCGTGAGGCCTGGTACATTGGGGAAACTATGCAGACGCTGCGACAATGGATGAATGAACACCGCTCGACAATCACCAGGCAAGACTGTTCTCTTCCTGTTGGGGAGCACTTCAGCGGTCACGGGCATTCGGCCTCTGATATTCGGGTAAGCGTTCTCCAAGGCGGCCTTCGCGACACACGACAGCGCAGAGTCGCTGAGCAGAAACTGATAGCCAAGTTCCGCACACACGCGGACGGCCTCAACCGGGATATTGGGTTCATGTCACACTATTTGTAACGCCCACAGTTGCAGAGTTTCACTGGCTGTCTTGTCTGGAGACAATACACATCTTTTTAGCCTGTCTTGATGCTCTCTCCACTCCCATTGTTTTGTTTCTTAAAGACTTGATTAGTTGTAAGTATTCGCATTCCAACCATTATTCATGTAAATTGAGTCTGTGTCTTTATAAACTCTGTTTGTGAACAGAATTCCCACTCACCTGAAGAAGGGGCTTAGAGCTTCGAAAGCTTGTGTGGCTTTTGCTACCAAATAAACCTGTTGGACTTTAACCTGGTGTTGTTAAACTTCTTACTGTGTAAACAATTTTGGGCCAAATTCTATCTTGTGTCTGGTATGTGTCCAATATAGTGTACCCACAGGTTTCCCAAATTATATTATCAATGTAATTCAGAGTGGTCAAAATAATTCAGTCTGTGGGAAACACAGGTATGAGATTAGTGAGCACCGTGCTTTTATATGGTTAGACCAGAGTCACACACATTTTTCCTATTGTCTGTTTGGTCTTTCTGAAGCTCCTGTGGCAGCACAAGATCCTGGAAATTGCTACCCAATATATTTACATCAAATGTCAATCATTATTGAAATGTTCACTCAGATTCTTAAGATGATCAGTTCATTCACCTTTGGGTTAAAGCACAGTCACATCATCACGATGTATAATTAGCTAATCCTAACAGATAAATATCAATATAATTAACCCAAAACAAATATACTTTGCAGCTTGTGAATATTTCAATATTGAACTCTTACCAAGTTCGACGATAAATTTCCGAAGTTCGAGCTCTGTAAAAAATATAAGAAAAACATTGTTTTGAATGTTAGAAACAAACTTCATTAATCAAAAGCAAAATATCGTAGATGCTGGAAACTGGAAATAAAAACAGAAACTGCTGGAAATACTCAGCGAGTCAGGTGGAGTCTGTGGAGAGAGAAACAGGTTGATGTCCTTTCACCAGAGCTGGAAATAATAGTGATTTAACAGGTTTTAAACAGAGACAGAGAAAGGGGGCAGGGAGGAAAGAACCAAATTCAAGTGAGGGTAACAGATCTGAATAAACAGAATATAGATAATTAAAGAATTATTTTACTTCAGTTTTGGTGAAATTATATAAAGTCCAAACAAGTTCTTTAAAGGATAGTTAGATGGATATTATGGAGTATCAGAAAATCAAAGGCATGATGTGTGCATTGACCCTATCAATCTAATAGGTAAAGACTGTGGCAAATCCCAAACCCAAAGAATCTAATACACAGAGCTGATGTGGTACATCTTGTAATTAACAGGGAAATAAACAGCAAAATAGGTGAAGAGCTAATGAATATTTTTGGGAGCTTCAGGAATAGAAAGGATTAATAGGTAACAGCAGTAATAATACTTCCCTATTCTATTCTGAAACTATACAGAAGACGCTGTATAGAAGACGGGGGGAGGTGGAGGGGGCGGCAGCTGCTGTAGAATTACCCAGATGACCTTTCCACCATCCTCCCCTGACCTGTCCTAATTTTATGGGGTACAGGTGTAATCCTGTCGTTCCACGGGGCTGTTCTGATCTCGATGGAAGACCAGCTGAGCTCCCACCGAAACATGGTTTTTCTGCCGTTTCCACTGAATCTACGGCAGGAGATTAGAGAATCCCCATGGGATTTCTGGGACTGTATTTATACATTTTTACACTGAGAAAATACCTTTAATATATGGCTGTTGTTTCACACTCCAATAAATCAAAGCAGAAATGGCTACAATTAGAAGGCAAATGGTGGTGAGCAAAGGTACCAGCCAAACAGGAACACCAGGGAAGATATCACCTGTGAAGTAAAGACCAGAATTACAAAATGATATTATCCACAACATATACCATAAAAATAGTTCTTTTAGAGTATTCAACAGTAGTAAAAGTTTATGAAATGGGAAGCCCATGGTTGTTTGGACAGCATCCTGATGTAACTTCAGCAGGAGTCCACTGGAACTGCCAGAAATTAGCGAGCAGATTAAAGTTACTAAATGACTTGACGTGAATGGAGCCTCTGTCCATTTCAATCACTATCACTGATGTCTCTCATTGTCGAGGGGCTGGGACTCTTTGTTAAACTGGGCCCTCCCCTGCTAGTTTTGGTGAAATCAAAGGAAAAGGTGGTGAAGAAAGCAGATGGCATGCTTGCCTTCATCGGCCGGGGCATCAAGTATAAAAGTTGGCAAATTATGTTGCAGTAATATACAACGTTGGTGAGGCCACATTTGGAATACTGTGTCCAATTCTGGTCACCACACTACGAGAAGGATATGGAGGCTTTGGAGAAAAGGTTTACCAGGATGTTGCCTGGTATGGAAGGTATTAGCGATGAGGAGAGGTTGAATAAACTGGGATTGTTCTCCCTGGAAAGACGGAGGCTGAGGGGCGACATGATAGAAGTCTATAAAATTATGAAAGGCACATATAAGGTGAACAGTTGAAAGTTTTTTCCCAGGGTAGAAATGGCAATTACCGGGGACACAAGTTCAAGGTAAGGGGGGAAAGGTTCAGTGGAGATGTGCGGGGGAAGTTTTTTACACAGAGTGTGGTGGGGGCCTGGAATGTACTGCTAATTGGGGACTCTACGGTGAGGGGGTCAGATAGGCGTTTTTGCGGACACAGACGGGACTCTCGGATGGTGGTTTGCCTCCCTGGTGCAGGGGTCCGGGATGTCTCTGGTCGAGTCCCAGAAATCCTGAAGGGGGAGGGAGAGGAGCCGAAGGTCGTGATGCATATAGGTACTGCTGACATAGGTAGGAAGAGGGAAGGGGTCATGAAAAGAGAATATAGGGAGTTAGGTAGACAGCTGAGAAAGAGGAATGCAAAGGTAGTAATCTCGGGATTGCTGCCTGTGCCGCGGGAGAGTGAGAACAGGAATCGGTGGAGAATGAATGCGTGGCTGAGGGACTGGAGCAAGGGACAAGGATTTGGGTACTTGGATCATTGGGACCTCTTTAGGGGCAGGTGTGACCTGTTTAAAAAAGACGGGTGGCACTTGAATCCCAGGGGGACCAATATCCTGGCGGGAAGGTTGGCTAAGGCTACTGGAGAGACTTTAAACTAGAAAGGTTGGGGGGAGGGAATCGAAATGAGGGGACTGAGAGCGAGGAGGTTAGCTCGCAAATAGATAAGGAATGTAGACAGGGTAAGAGGGAGGTTAGACGAGTGATGGAGAAGGGAAGTGCTCAGGCTGAAGGTCTGAGATGTGTCTATTTTAATGCCAGGAGTGTAGTGAATAAAGTGGATGAGCTTAGAGCGTGGATTGCTGCTTCGAATTGTGATGTGGTGGCCATTACGGAGACTTGGATGTCTCAGGGACAGGACTGGGTGCTTCAGGTGCCGGGTTTTAGATGTTTCAGGATGGACAGGGAGGGAGGCAAGAGAGGGGGGGGAGTGGCACTGTTGATCAGGGATAGTGTCACGGCTGTAGAGAAGGTGGACGCCGTGGAGGGATTGACTACGGAGTCTCTGTGGGTGGAGGTTAGGAACAGGAAGGGGTCGGTAACTTTGCTGGGTGTTTTCTATAGGCCGCCCAATAGTAACAGAGATGTTGAGGAGCAGATGGGGAAACAGATCCTGGAGAGATGTAGGAATAACAGAGTTGTCGTGATGGGAGATTTTAATTTCCCAAACATAGATTGGAATATCCCTAGGGCTAGGGGTTTGGATGGAGAGGAGTTTGTTAGGTGTGTCCAGGAGAGTTTCCTGACACAGTATGTGGATAAGCCTACTAGAGGAGAGGCTGTACTTGATCTGGTGCTGGCTAATGAACCTGGACAGGTGGAGGATCTCTCGGTGGGTGAGCATCTTGGGGATAGCGATCATAATTCTATCTCCTTCACGATAGCATTGGAAAGAGATAGGATCAGGCAGGCTAGGAAAGTGTTTCTCTGGAGTAAAGGGAAATACAGTGTCATCAGGGAGGAAATTAGACGGGTAAATTGGAAGGAGGCATTCTTGGGGAAAAGTACCGAAGGAAAGTGGAGGATTTTCAAGGAATGTTTGTCTGGAGCTCTGCATGACAACGTTCCGATGAGACAGGGGGGTGTTGGTAGGGTACGGGAACCGTGGTGCACGAAGGTTGTGATGAACCTGGTGAATAAGAAAAGAGAGGTGTACAGAAGGTTCAGAGAGCTAGGAGGTGTTAAGGATTTAGAGGAGTATACGGGATGTAGGAAGGAGCTTAAGAAGGAAATTAGGAGAGCGAGAAGGGGTCATGAGAAGACCTTGGCGGGTAAGATTAAGGAGAATCCCAAGGCGTTCTACAAATATGTCAAGAGTAAAAGGATGAGATGTGAAGGCATAGGACCCTTAAAAGGTGAAGGGGGAAAAGTTTGTGCGGAACCGTTAGAAATGGCGGAGGTGCTTAATGAATACTTTACCTCGGTATTCACGGTGGAAAGGGATCTGGGTGGTTGTACTGCTGGTTTGCGGTGGACAGAAAGGATCGAGCATGTGGACATAAAGAAAGAGGATGTGTTGGAACTATTGAATGGCATCAAGGTTGGTAAGTCGCCGGGACCGGATGGGATGTACCCCAGGTTACTGTGGGAGGCGAGGGAGGAGATTGCGGAGCCTTTGGCGATGATCTTTGCATCGTCGATGGAGATGGGAGAGGTTCCGGAGGATTGGAGGATTGCAGATGTGGTCCCTATATTCAAGAAAGGGAACAGGGACAGCCCGGGAAATTACCGACCGGTGAGTCTAACCTCAGTGGTTGGTAAGTTGATGGAGAGGATCCTGAGAGACAGGATTTATGATCAACTAGAGAAGTTTAGTATGATCAAAAGTAGTCAGCACGGCTTTGTCAAGGGCAGGTCGTGCCTTACGAGCCTGGTTGAGTTCTTTGAAAATGTGACCAAACACATTGACGAAGGAAGAGCGGTGGGTGTGGTCTATATGGACTTCAGCAAGGCGTTCGATAAGGTCCCCCATGCAAGACTTCTTGAGAAAGTGAGAGGGCATGGGATCCAAGGGGCTGTTGCCTTGTGGATCCAGAACTGGCTTGCCTGCAGAAGGCAGAGAGTGGCTGTGGAGGGGTCTTTCTCTGCATGGAGGTCAGTGACCAGTGGAGTGCCCCAGGGATCTGTTCTGGGACTCTTGCTGTTTGTCATTTTCATAAATGACCTGGATGAGGAAGTGGAGGGATGGGTTGGTAAGTTTGCTGATGACACCAAGGTAGGTGGTGTTGTGGATAGTTTGGAGGGATGTCAGAAGTTGCAGCGAGACATAGATAGAATGCAAGACTGGGCGGAGAAGTGGCAGATGGACTTCAACCCGGATAAGTGTGTAGTGATCCATTTTGGCAGATCCAATGGGATGAAGCAGCAGTATAATATGAAGGGTACCATTCTTAGCAGTGTAGAGGATCAGAAGGACCTTGGGGTCCGGGTCCATAGGACTCTTAAATCGGCCTCGCAGGTGGAGGATGCGGTCAAGAAGGCGTACGGCGTACTAGCCTTCATTAATCGAGGGATTGAGTTTAGGAGTCGGGAGATAATGCTGCAGCTTTATAGGACCCTGGTTAGACCCCACTTGGAGTACTGCGCGCAGTTCTGGTCACCTCATTACAGGAAAGATGTTGAAGCCATTGAAAGGGTGCAGAGGAGATTTACAAGGATGTTGCCTGGATTGGGGGGCATGCCTTATGAGGATAGGTTGAGGGAGCTTGGTCTCTTCTCCCTGGAGAGACGAAGGATGAGAGGTGACCTGATAGAGGTTTACAAGATGTTGAGAGGTCTGGATAGGGTAGACTCTCAGAGGCTATTTCCAAGGGCTGAAATGGTTGCTACGAGAGAACACAGGTTTAAGGTGCTGGGGGGTAGGTACAGAGGAGATGTCAGGGGTAAGTTTTTCACTCAGAGGGTGGTGGGTGAGTGGAATCGGCTGACGTCGGTGGTGGTGGAGGCAAACTCGTTGGGGTCTTTTAAGAGACTTCTGGATGAGTACATGGGATTTAATGGGATTGAGGGCTATAGATAGGCCGAGAGGTAGGGATATGATCAGCGCAACTTGTGGGCCGAAGGGCCTGTTTGTGCTGGGGCTTTCTATGTTCTATGTTCTAAGTGAGGTGGTTGAGGCAGACACGTGAGCAACATTTAACGCTTATCTGGATAGACACATGAACAGGAGGGGTATAGAGGGATACAGGCGGTTGGTCTAGATAGGACAACATGATTGGCACAGGCTTGATGGGCCGAAGGGCCTGTTCCTGTGCTGTACTGTTCTTTGCTCTTGTTCAAAGGCTGGTGCATCACTGAACAGAAACATGGCAGTCTGAGTGTTTGGTGCCTCAGTTTGTAAAATATATTTGTCTTGGCCACATTCAACAACAACAACAACTTTAAAAGGTCAAAGCAAATTACTGCGGATGCTGGAATCTGAAAGAGAAAATGCTGGAAAATCTCAGCAGGTCTGGCAGCGTCTGTAAGGAGAGAAAAGAGCTGACATTGCGAGTCCAGGTGACACTTTGTCAAAACTTTAAAAGGTGTTTCTTAAAGCTGAAATCAGACATTGATGAAGACGAAGCGAAAGTAAAAAATAATGAAGAAGGATGGTTAAAACCTGGGAGCAGTGATTTGGGGGATTTTATTACCCAAAATATCAGTTGGAATAATACAAACATAAAGGAGAAAGAAGGAGGAGGAATTTCTGAAATGTGTTCAGGAAAACTTCCTTGATCGGTATTTCTCAGTCCAACCGGAAAGGTGGGATTTCTGGATCTGGTGCTGGGGAATGAGGGGGCACAAGTGGACCAAATGTCTTTTACACTTGTGTGAAAGTGACCATTGTAACAAAGGGTTTAGATTTGTGATGGAGAAGAGCAAGAAACGAACTAAAGTGAAACTTCTAAGAAGAGGGTTAATTTGAAAAGGATGAGAAGGGGGCTCGCCCGGGTAAAATAGAATCAAAGACAGTCAGGAAAATCTCAAACAGAACAATGGGGAATCTTTAAGGGGCCAAAGATGAGGAGAGAGTTTGAGAAGCTGCTGGACCAAAATCAAAGAGGTTCAGGTGAACCTCAGGCGAGGGCCAGGCCAAATATAAAGTTGAGAGAGGAATTGATGAGGAAAATAAGGCTGGCAAAGACAGAATGTGAGAATAGAATGTTAGTGAACACAAAAGGGAACCAAAAATCTTTAGAACATAGAACATAGAACATTACAGCGCAGTACAGGCCCTTCGGCCCTCGATGTTGCGCCGACCAGTGGTACCAATCTAAAGCCCCTCTCACCTACACTATTCCAATATCATCCATATGTTTATCCAATAACCATTTGAACGCTCTTAATGTTGACGAGTCCACTACTGTTGCAGGCAGGGCATTCCACACCCTTACTACTCTCTGAGTAAAGAACCTACCTCTAACATCTGTCCTATATCTCTCTCCCCTCAATTTAAAGCTATAGCCAACACCATCCGAGGAAAAAGGCTCTCACTATCCACCCTATCTAATCCTCTGATCATCTTGTATGCCTCTATTAAGTCACCTCTTAACCTTCTTCTCTCTAACAAAAACAACCTCAAGCCCCTCAGCCTTTCCTCATACGATTTTCCCACCAAACCAGGCAACATTCTGGTAAATCTCCTCTGCACCCTTTCCAACACTTCCACATCTTTCCTATAATACGGCGACCTGAACTGTACGCAATACTCCAAATGCGGCCGCACCAGAGTTTTGTACAGTTGCAGCATGACCTCCTGGCTCCGAAACTCAATCCCTCTACCAATAAAAGCTAACACACCGTACGCTTTCTTAACAACCCTATCAATCTGGGTGCCAACTTTCAGGGATCTATGCACATGGACACCCAGATCCCTCTGTTCATCCACACTACCAAGTATCTTACCATTAGCCCAGTACTCTGTATTCCTGTTACTCCTTCCAAAGTGAATCACCTCACACGTTTCCGCATTAAACTCCATTTGCCACCTCTCAGCCCAGGCTCTGCAGCTTATCTATGTCCCTCTGTACCCTGCCACTTCCCTCCGCACTGTCTACAACTCCACCGACTTTAGTGTCATCCGCAAATTTACTAATCCATCCTTCCACGCCAGGTCATTAATAAAAATGACAAACAGCAGTGGCCCCAAAACAGATCCTTGCGGTACACCCCTAGTAACTGAACTCCAGGATGAATATTTCCCATCAACCACCACCCTTTGTTTTCTTACAGCTAGCCAATTCCTGATCCAAACCACTAAATCACCCTCAATCCCATGTGTCCGTATTTTCTGCAAATGCTTACCATGGGGAACCTTATCAAACACTTTGCTGAAATCCATATACACCACATCAACCACTTTACCCTCATCCACCTCTTTGCTCACCTTCTCAAAGAACTCAATAAGGTTTGTGAGGCACGACCTACCCTTCACAAAACCGTGCTGACTAGCCCTAATCAAATTATTCCTTTCTAGGTGATTATAAATCCTATCTCTTATAATCCTTTCCAATACTTTGCCCACAACAGAAGTAAGGCTCACCGGTCTATAATTACCAGAGTTGTCCCTACTCCCCTTCTTGAACAAGGGGACAACATTTGCTATCCTCCAGTCTTCTGGCACTGTTCCTGTAGACAATGACGACACAAAGATCAAAGCCAAAGGCTCTGCAATCTCCTCTCTAGCCTCCCAGAGAATCCTCGGATAAATCCCATGGCTTTTTACCCTTTCCAGAATTGCTAACACCTCCTCCTTATGAACATCAATCCCATCCAGTCCAACAGCCTGCATCTCAGTACTCCCCTCAACAACACTGTCCCTCTCCAGTGTGAATACCGACGAAAAATATTCATTTAGTGCCTCTCCTATCTCTTCAGACTCCAGGCACAACTTCCCACTCCTGTCCTTGACTGGCCCTAATCTTACCCTAGTCATTCTTTTACTCCTGACATACCTATAGAAAGCTTTAGGATTTTCCTTGATCCTACCCGCCAAAAACTTCTCATGTCCCCCCCTGGCTCTTCTTAACTCTTTCTTTAGGTCCTTCCTGGCTAACTTGTAACTCTCAAGCGCCCTAACTGAGCCTTCACGTCTCATCTTAACATAAGTCTCCTTCTTCCTCTTCACAAGAGATTCAACCTCCTTAGTAAACCACGGTTCCCCCACATGACTGCTTCCTCCCTGCCTGACAGGTACATATTTATCAAGGACGCGTAGTAGCTGTTCCTTGAACAAGTTCCACATTTCAATTGTGCCCATCCCCTGCAGTTTCCTTCCCCAACCTATGCCAGCTAAATCTCGGCTAATCGCATCATAATTTCCTTTCCCCCAGCTATAACTCTTGCCCTTTGGTATATACCTATCCTTTTCCATTGCTAAAGTAAACGTAATCGAATTGTGGTCACTGTCACCAAAGTGCTCACCTACCTCCAAATCTAACACCTGGCCTGGTTCATTACCCAGTACCAAATCCAATGTGGCCTCACCTCTTGTTGGTCTATCCACATACTGCGTCAGGAAGCCTTCCTGCACACACTGGACAAAAACCGACCCCATCTAAAGTACTCGAACTATAGCTTTTCCAGTCAATATTTGTAAAGTTAAAGTTCCCCAGTACAACTACCCTGTTACTTTCACTCCTGTCCAGAATCATCTTTGCAATCTTTTCCTCTACATCTCTGGAACTTTTCGGAGGTCTATAAAAAACTCCCAACAGGGTGACCTCTCCTTTCCTGTTTCTAACCTCAGCCCAAACTACCTCAGTAGACGAGTCCTCATCAAATGTCATTTCTGCCACCGTAATACTGTCCTTGACTAACAATGCCACACCTCCCCCTCTTTTACCACCTTCCCTGCACTTACTGAAACATCTAAACCCTGGAACCTGCAACAACCATTCCTGTCCCTGTTCTATCCATGTCTCCGAGATGGCCACAACATCGAAATCCCAGGTACCAACCCATGCTGCAAGCTCACCCACCTTATTCCGGATGCTCCTGGCATTAAAGTATACACACTTCAAACCACCTTCCTGCCTGCCAGTACACTCCTGCGACTCTGAAACCTCATCCATGACCTCACTACTCTCAACCTCCTGTACACCGGAGCTACAATTCAGGTACCCACCCCCCTGCTGAATTAGTTTAAACCCTCCCGAAGAGCATTAGCAAATTTCCCCCCCAAGATATTGGTACCCCTCTGGTTCAGGTGCAGACCATCCTGTTTGTAGAGGTCCCACCTACTCCAGAAAGAACCCCAATTGTCCAGGTATCTGAATCCCTCCCTCCTGCACCATCCCTGTAGCCACGTGTTCAACTGCCCTCTCTCCCTATTCCTCTCCTCACTATCACGTGGCACGGGTAACAAACCAGAGATAACAACTTTGTTTGTTCTAGCCCTAAACTTCCACCCTAACTCCCTGAATTTCTGCCTTACATCCCCATCCCTTTTCCTACCTATGTCTATAGAACATAGAACATAGAAAAACTGCAGCACAAACAGGCCCTTCGGCCCACAAGTTGCGCCGGTCATGTCCCTACCTACCTAGGCCTGTATACAGGCTTACCTATAACCCTCAATCCTATTAAGTCCCATGTACTCATCCAGAAGTCTCTTAAAAGACACTATCGTGTTTGCCTCCACCACCACTGATGGCAGCCGATTCCACTCACTCACCACCCTCTGAGTGAAAAACTTACCCCTGACATCTCCTCTGTACCTACTCCCCAGCACCTTAAACCTGTGTCCTCTCGTAGCAGCCATTTCAGCCCTGGGAAAAAGCCTCTGAGAATCCACCCGATCTATACCTCTCAACATCTTATACACCTCTATCAGGTCACCTCTCATCCTTCGTCTCTCCAAGGAGAAAAGACCGAGCTCCCTCAACCTATCCTCATAAGGCATGCCGCCCAATCCAGGCAACGTCCTTGTAAATCTTCTCTGCACCCTTTCAATAATTTCTACATCCTTCCTGTAATGAGGCGACCAGAACTGAGAACAGTACTCCAAGTGGGGTCTGATGAGGGTCTTATAAAGCTGCATCATTATCTCCCAACTCCTCAACTCAATCCCTCGATTGATGAAGGCCAGCACACCATACGCCTTCTCAACCACCTCCTCCACCTGCGGGGCCGATTTTAGAGTCCTATGGACCCGGACCCCAAGGTCCTTCTGATCCTCTACACTACTAAGAGTCTTACCCTTGATGCTGTACTCCTTCATCCCATTTGACCTACCAAAATGTACCACTACACATTTATTCGGGTTGAAGTCCATCTGCCACTTCTCCGCCCAGTCTTGCATCCTATCTATGTCACGCTGCAGCTTCTGACATCCCTCCAAACTATCCACAACACCACCAACCTTCGTGTCATCGGCAAACTTACCAACCCATCCCTCCACTTCCTCATCCAGGTCATTTATGAAAATGACAAACAGCAAGGGTCCCAGAACAGATCCCTGGGGCACACCACTGGTGACCGACCTCCAATTAGAAAAAGACCCATCTATACACACTCTCTGCCTTCTGCAGGCAAGCCAGTTCTGGATCCACAAGCAACAGCCCCTTTGTATCCCATGCCCTCTCACTTTCTCGAGAAGTCTTGCATGGGGGACCTTATCGAATGCCTTGCTGAAGTAAAGACATGTAAATGGCAGACATGTAAATAGTAAACAGGGAGGAAGAGGAAAATGTGGGGCCTGTTCGGGTCAAAGAGGGTGACACATGCACAGAGATACAGGGCAAAGCGAAAATACTTGATGAGTATCGGTGTTTACTCAGAAAGAGGAATCTGACAAAGGAGAGGTCAAGGATGGGGTGAAAATTGATAGGAGGAGTGCACTGGAAAGGCTGACGATGGTCAAATGGATGAGTCACCTGATCTGGATAGCTTGAAACTGAGGCTGCTGGAGGAAGTCGGGGTGGAGGTAGTTGAAAGATTTTTCATAAACTCTCCAAGATACAGGGAAAGTGCCAGAGGACCGGAGAGTGACAAATATAACAGCCTGGTTCAGGAAAGGATGACGGACAGTGTTCAGAATTACAGGCTGATCACTTTAACATTTATGGTGGATAAAGTTTTAGAAACAATGGGCAGGATTTTCCTCCTCCTCTTGGCGTGTTTCACGGGGGCGGGAGGCAGCGCGCCGGTCGCTGCTGGGGGTGGGATCTTATCGCCCCACTGTTGTCAAAGGGTTTTCCCGATTAATGCATCCCTTGTCGCCGGGAAACCCACAGCGGGGGTGTGCCATTAGCAGGATCGGAAGATCCCGCCAGTGTAAACGGCAACATGATTTTGGTGAATAATCAGGAAAAATGATCAGACACGGAAAGGTTTGAGTGAATTGAAGAAAGCCAGCACGGTTTTGTAAAAGACAGATCATGCTTGACCAATCTAATTGAATTTCTTGAAGCATTAACAAACAACCTTAATGAAGGGAAGGCAATAGGTGTCACCTGTAAGGATTATAATAAAATGTTTCACAAAGTAAAAGGCTGCTTAACAAAATTGAGCTTCACAGAATTGGAGGGTAAATCTCAACTTGGATTTTTAATAATGGCTTCAGGACAGAAACCAGTGAGTGGTGGGATATGGGGCCCTATTTTACCATTTTGATTCGAAGTGTTGGGCGGACTTGAAACTGGGAGTGTTTCAAATTTGACTTTTAGAGCCGTTCTGAGGCGCCCCTATACATACTCTGCCTACAAAAATATCGTGCTGCAGAAGCCTGTGGGCGGGGCTTAACCCGCCTGAAACCCTGCAGTTCCGATCGGCACCTCCAACTGCACATGCTCAGAAAATAAAAATGATAGAATGTCATTTCCTCCAATGCTCCCCTGCCACATCCCTCCCTGGCCGGATAATGCCTCCCCCTGGCCGCCACAGACATTGCCCCACCCCACAACATTACTGACCCCCTTCTCCCCCCACCCTCCCCCAGACCGATCGCAGACCTCTCCCCCTCCTTACCCTCCCCCCCCTCCACCGATCTCAGGCAGAGTGGCAGCGGACACCCCCTTCCCCTCCACTGATCTCAGGCAGAGTGGCAGTGAACCCCCTTCCCCTCCACTGATCTCAGGCAGAGTGGCAGTGGACCCCCCCTTCCCTTCCACTGATCTCAGGCAGAGTGGCAGTGGACCCCCCCTTCCCTTCCACTGATCTCAGGCAGAGTGGCAGCGGATCCCCCTCCCCCATCGGACGCTCAGCACTTACCTCCTCACTAACTGGAGCACCCGAATCGGACTTAAATGGAGCATGTCTGTTTCGCGCCGATGGGTGAACGCGTTGGTAAAGGGGGAAGTGCCGGTAAGGTTGGGTGTGCAGCCCATTAAGTCAATTTAAATGCATGCAAATGGTCAGGCCTTGATTAAGGGGGAACTGGCACGGAGGCGGGCACAGATTGCGCTACTCATCTTACGCCCGACTTTACCAAGTTTTTGTGCCTGAAAATGGGTGCAATGCGATGGTAAAACCAGACCCATGGTTACTTTTCAGATTGGAGGATAGGCAGTGGTTTTGCTCAGTGATGTAACCATTGGTTTTCTTGATATTGGAATTACAATACAGTGTAAACTTCCAGATTTGCGGATTCTATCAAATTCAGAGGTGTGTCTGACATTGAGGCTCACATCAATCCATTGGAATGGGACGTAAACAGGCTAACAGACTGGCAAATGTCTAGCAGTTGGAATTCAGAGAAGTATGAAGTGATGTATTTTGGCAGAAGGATAAAGAGTGGCTGTGGTGAACCATCGTTGGTTCCCACTAGGTAGTACTGAGCCAGGGTCTGGCCAGTACTACGAGTCTGTATATATGTTGCTGTTGGGGTTAGGGTTGGGTTGTTCTACTTGTTACTGTTGGGGTTAGGGTTGGGCTGTTCTACCTGTATTATAGTTATTATGGTACATCCCAGTCGGGCTCCGCCTCCTGGGAGAGGTATAAAGGTCACTGCTCTGTCTGGGACCCCTCAGTCTGGGATTGTGTACTATATATGGTAGCTTCGTTGTAATAGGAAATAAAAGCCTTTATTTCCTTGAGCATCTCAAGCCTCGTGAGTAATATCGCGCATCAATTTTATTTACTATTAATTAAACTCTCGTCGTTAAAATAAAATGGAAAACGATACAGAGAGTATGGAGCAAATGTTAAAACCCGAACGTCTTACACTGGACCCACGTGCGGCGGGCGCCTCTAACACCTTCGACCACTGGTTGAAATGTTTTCAGGATTACCTTGCAGCCTCCGCAGCGGTCACCACAGACGACGACAGACTCCGGGTCCTCCACGCGAGGGTAAGCGACGCCGTATATCTCGCGATCCGTGCGGCCACCGACTACAAAGGGGCCCTACATTAAACCGCCAAACGAGATGCATGCTCGATATCTGTTAGCCACTCGACGACGGCAGCCCGGCGAAACGACGGAACAGTACGCGTGCGAGCTCCTACAGCTAGCCAGGGGCTGTAACTGCAAAGCAGTGTCGGCAGGCCAGAACATGAATGACCTCGCTCGAGATGCGTTTGTGGCGGGAATCGGATCATCTTATATCCGACTCAGACTGTTGGAGCAAGGTAATCTTGATCTCACTAAGTCGATAGAACTAGCGGATACGTTGGAGATGGCCTCCAAAAGCCTAGCATTGTATCCCGAAGACCACGTGGAGACAGCGTGGCAGGAGCAGTCGCAGATCCCTCCTCGTCCCTCGGGTCCGAAAAGCTGTGTGATGGCGTGCCCACACTCGGGCCTGACTACGGCAGCAGCTCCAGGCGGCCCGCGGTGTTACTTCTGTGGGGGAGTGAAGCACACTCGGCAGCGATGTCCCGCTAAAGCGGTGTTGTGCTCCGCCTGCGGTAAGAAGGGGCACTATTCAAAGGTATGTCGATCCAAACTCACTTCCAGGAACAGCAGTGCGGCCTGCGACTCCCCGGAGCCCGGTTCTTCGTCGTCGGCATCGTGGAGGGTTTCGTGCGAGGCCAGGACGCCGCCATTACAGACGACGGAGTCGCAAGAGACGCGCGACCACCAGGGGTCGCTGATTTTGGCGCCATCACCCACATGCGACCTATGGGAGCAGCCATTTTGGTCGGCACTGACCGTGAACGACCAGCAGGGGTCATCTTCATCCATCTCAGCTGCCTGCAGTGGCGCTCACGAACCAACAGTGGCGTCGATCATCCTGGACCAGGCCAAGCCTCACAGACTCGACAAGTCTATGATGGACATACAGGTAAACAAACGCTTGATTTATTGTCTGTTTGGCAGCGGGAGCACGGAGAGTTTTATTCACCCAGACGCTGTGAAGCGGTGTGGACTCCAGATCCAACCTGTCAAGCAGACGATTTCGATGGCATCAAGGTCCCGGTCTGTCACCGTGCTAGGGAGTTGCGTGGTAAATTTAACGGTGCAGGGCACGGTTTACGAGAGCTTCAAGCTCCTGGTGTTACCGCACCTTTGCGCGCCAATACTCCTCGGACTAAATTTCATGGTCCACTTGAAGAGTGTAACCCTACAGTACGGTGGGCCACTCCCTCCACTTTCAGTGGGAGAACAGCAGCCTCCAAATTGCCCAACGCTGAAGATTACCACACCCTCCCTGTTCCAGAATCTTGTGCCAGGCTGCAAGCCCATTGCGACTAAGAGTAGGCGTTACAGCGCTGAGGATCGGATCTTCATTCGATCTGAAGTTCAGCGGCTCCTCAAGGAAGGGATCATACAATCTAGCGCTAGTCCATGGAGAGCGCAGGTCATTGTGGTCGAGTGGGAACAAACCCCGGATGGTCATTGACTATAGTCAGACCATTAACAGATACACGCAGCTGGATGCGTATCCCCTCCCGTGCATATCTGACATGGTCAACCAGATTGCGCAGTACCGGGTGTTCTCCACCATCGACCTAAAGTCTGCCTACCACCAACTCCCCATTCGCCCAGAGGACCGACAATACAATGCTTTTGAGGCAGATGGTCGCTTGTATCACTTTCTCAGGGTTCCTTTTGGTGTCACCAACGGGGTCTCGGTCTTTCAGCGTGCTATGGACCGAATGGTGGACCATAACGGACTGCGGGCTACCTTCCCGTACCTGGATAACATCACCATCTGCGGCCATGACCAGCAGGACCACGATACCAATCTCCTTAAGTTCCTACGCACTGCATCTCGCCTGAATCTGACCTACAACAGGGAGAAGTGTGTATTTCGTACGCGCCGCTGAGCTATCCTCGGATACGTGGTGGAAAACGGGGTCATTGGCCCTGATCCAGACAATATGCGTCCCCTCCTCGAACTTCCCCTGCCCACTAGTGCAAAAGCACTGAGAAGATGCTTAGGCTTCTTCTCTTACTACGCACAGTGGGTTCCCAATTACGCGGACAAAGCCCGTCCGCTCATCAAGTCTACCTCTTTTCCCCTAGCACCAGAGGCTCGATTGGCCTTTGATAAACTAAAAGCCGACATCGCGAAAGCCACGATGCACGCTGTTGATGAGTCCATCCCCTTTCAGGTGGAGAGCGATGCATCTGATTTCGCCCTGGCCACCACACTTAACCAGGTGGGCAGGCCCGTCGCCTTTTTTTCTCGCACCCTCCAAGGCCCCGAAATTCGACCTTCAGCGGTGGAAAAGGAGGCCCAGGCCATTGTGGAGGCTGTCAGGCATTGGCGCCATTACTTGGCGGGAAAACGGTTCACCCTGATCACGGACCAGCGGTCCGTGGCGTTCATGTTCAATAACACGTTACGGGGCAAGATCAAGAACGACAAGATCTTGAGGTGGAGAATCGAACTCTCCACCTATAATTATGACATCATGTATCGTCCAGGGAAACTCAACGAGCCCTCGGATGCCCTGTCGCGTGGAACATGTGCCAGTATACAGGAGGACCGTTTGCAGGCTCTCCACAATGACCTCTGCCATCCAGGGGTCACTTGGCTCTACCACTTCGTAAAAGCCCGCAATCTACCCTACTCGGTGGAGGATGTCAGGTCCATAACGAGAAGCTGTCGGGTATGCGCGGAATGCAAACCGCACTTTTACCAACCTGACAGGGCACAACTCGTCAAGGCCACTCGTCCCTTCGAAAGACTGAGTGTGGACTTTAAGGGCCCCCTTCCCTCGACAGATCTGAATGTGTACTTTCTCAACATCATTGATGAGTACTCGAGATTCCCTTTTGTTATTCCCTGCTCTGATACATCCGCTGCCACGGTTATCAAGGCATTTCGTGATCTTTTCACCCTGTTCGGGTACCCCTGCTACATTCACAGCGATAAGGGCTCGTCGTTCATGAGCGATGACTTGAGGCAATACGTGCTCTCATACGGGATTGCCTCTAGTAGAACCACGAGCTACAACCCTAGGGGTAACGGACAGGTGGAACGTGAGAATGCTACAGTCTGGAAGGCTGTCTTACTGGCGTTGAAGTCAAAAAGCCTTCCAGTCTCCCGTTGGCAAGAGGTGCTCCCTGATGTGCTCCACTCCATATGCTCACTCCTGTGTACGGCAACCAGCGCTACTCCTCATGAGAGGCTGTTTTCATTCCCTCGGAAGTCTTCCTCTGGGACCTCATTACCATCTTGGTTGACGTACTCAGGACCTGTCCTCCTGTGGCGACATGTTAGGGCCCACAAGTCCGACCCGTTGGTCGAACAGGTCCATCTCCTCCACGCCAACCCTCAGTATGCCTATGTGGCATACCCTGACGGGCGAGAGGACACGGTCTCGATTCGAGACCTGGCGCCAGCAGGGGACTTAGAAACCCCTGTCGCTCCCATACCTCCTGTTAGAGATCCCCCAACTATTGTTTCCCCTCCTGACACGGCGCGGGCAGCATCGGGACCATCACTTAACCCTTTTACTCCCGTGTACAGCTTGCCTGAGTCCAGGAGATGGTCGCCACTTCAAGGCGTGTCGGAACTCAACGGATTATCATCACCTCGGGGTCAACCGGCCCGTGAGACTGTGGAGGAACCGTTGGACATCGCCTTCGGGAGAGCGCCACCGCGAGTGCCTACTCCGGTGTCATCACCGGTGTTGAGGAGGTCACAATGACGGTGCGGTCCCCCTGACCGTCTGAACTTATAGACTGATGACAAATTATTCTGTGTTTTTTTGTACCCCGCCGGCCTTTGTCTTCAAAGGAGGGGTGAATGTGGTGAACCAAAACAGGATGCTCCTTGCATTGAAGTAGACACACTTCAACCCACCTTCCTGTCTACCGGTACCCACCCTTGACCTTGATACCTTCCCCAATACCTCACCACCCTCACTGACTTCTGGACTACAACTCCTTTTCCCACTCCCCTGACAAATTAGTTTAAACCCCCCTGACGAGCCGTATCAAATTTCCCTCCCAGGATATTGGTGCCCCTCTGGTTCAGGTGCACCCCGTCCTGTTTGTACAGGTCCCACCTTCCCCAGAATGTGTTCCAATTATCCACGTATCTGAAACCCTCCCTCCTACACCATCCCTGCAACCACATGTTTAACTGCACTCTCTCCCTGTTCCTCAACTCGCTATCACGTGGCACCGGTAACGTACCAGAGATGACCACATGTTTTGTCTTGGCTCTCAGCTTCCAGCCCAGCTCCCGAAATTCCTGTTTTAAATCCCCGTCCCTTCTCTTACCTATGTCGTTGGTACCAATGTGTACCACGACTTGTGACTGTTACCCCTCCCCCTTAAGAATCCGGCATCCGGCAGGCAACATACCATCCTCGAGTCTCGCCACAGAACCTCCTATCTATCCCTCTAACTAACGAGTCCCCAATAACTATTGCCCTCCTGCTCTCCCCCTTACCCTCCCGAGCCACAGGGACGGACTCAGTGCTGGAGATCCGCTCACTGCGGCTCACCACTGGTATGTCGTCCCCCTCAACTGTATCCAAAGCAGAATACTTGTTGCTAAGGGGAACGACCACAGAGGATCCCTGCACTGACTGCTTCCTCCCAGCCCCTCTCACCGTCACCCATCTATTTTCATTCCTCGGAGTAACTGTATCCCTAAAGCTTCTGTCTATGGCCACCTCTGCCTCCCTAATGATCCTAAGTTCATCCAACTCCAGCTCCACTTCCCTAACACGGTTTTGGAGGAGCTGCAGATGGGTGCACTTCCCACAGGTGTAATCAGCAGGGACACTGACGTCATCCCTCACCTCAAACATAGTGCAAGAGGAACATAGCACTGCCTGCACACCCATCCCCTCTAGATACCTTGCCAGTACCGGGTAGAAACAGCAAAAATGAATTAAACTCACCCCTGCTCGCCCTGTCCCCCGAAGCCCTGTGAGCCAAAGCCCTTATAGCTCACACTCTGCTTCCCACTCACTCCCCTGCCCGTTCCCGCGCTGCCCGCTGTATACTGCAGCCTACCTTTTATACTTCGTGCGCTTAAAAAACCCTTCCCAGACTCCTTAGCAGCCCACTTCCAGTTTTCACTTTAAACTTAAGAAAAATACTACTACAAAAGTAAAGGCCAAAAAAAAAACACACAATAGCTGACTAATTAAATAAATAAATAATTCAATCAATCTCTCACCAGCACTCCTGCCTCCAATCACTCCCTCTCTGCTTGCTCCAGTGGAACAATTTGGCACGTCAGCTACAACTCTCACCAACTTCTACAGAAGCACCATTGAAAGCATTCTTTCCGGTTGTATCACAGCCTGGTATGACTCCTGCACTGTCCAAGACCGTAAGAAACTACAAAGGGTTGTGAACGAAGCCCAGTCTATCATGCAAAACAGCCTCCCATCCATGCCTCGGAAAAGCAGCCAGCATAATCAAGGACCCCACATCTTCCACCTTCTTCTGTCAGGAAAAAGATACCAGAATCTGAGGTCACGTACTAACCGACTTAAGAACAGCTTCTTCCTTGCTGCCATCAGACTTTTGAATGGACCCACTGTATATTAAGCTGATCTTTCTCTACACCCTTGCTATGACTATAACACTACATTCTGCACCCTTTCCTTTTCAATGAATGGTATGCTTTGTCTGTATAGCGAGCAAGAAACAATACTTTTCACCATATACTAATAAATGTGACAATAATAAATCAAATCAAAGAAATGCTCCTATAGCAGGGCAACCAGAATTGTTTGCAATACTCCAAATGTGGCCTTACCAATGTCTTGTACAGTTCTAACATCGCATCCCGATTCCTGTACTTAATGCAATGATGAAGGCATGTGTGCCAAACGCCTTCTTCACCACCCTGTCTACCTGTGACGCCACTTTCAGAGAACTATGTACCAGCACCCCAGATCTCTCTGTTCGACAACATTCCCCAAGACCCTACCATTAACTGTTTAAGTCCTCCCTGGTTTGTCTTACCAAAATCCAACACCTCACGTTTATCTAAATTAAACTCCACCTGCCGTTCCTTGGCCCAATCGTCCAGTTGACCAAGATCCCATTGCCAGATCTCCCCTGGCAGATGGAATTTAATCCAGACAAATGTGAGATAATGCATTTTGGAAGGTCTAATACAGATGGGAGATATACAGTAAATGGTAGAACCCTTAAGATTATTGACAGGCAGAGGGATCTGGGTGCACAGACACACAGGTCACTGAAAGTGGCAATGCAGGTGGAGAAGGTAGTCAAAAAGGCATTACGGTATGCTTGCCTTCATCGGCCAGGGTATTGAGTTTAAAAATTGGCAAGTCATGTTGCAACTTTATCGAACCTTAGTTCTTGGAATATAGTGTTCAATTCAGGTCGCCACACTACCAGAAAGATGTGGAGGCTTTGGAGAGGATACAGAAAGGATTTACCAGGATGTTGCCTGGCATGGAGGGCATTAGCTATGAGTAGAGGTTGGAGAAACTTGGTTTGTTCTCACTGGAACGACGGAGGTTGAGGGCGACCTGATAGAAGTCTACAAGATTATGCGGGTCATGGACAGAGTGGATAGTCAGAAGCTTTTTCCCAGGGTGGAAGAGTCAATTACTCAAGGGCATATGTTTAAGGTGTAAGGGGCAAGGTTTAAAGGAGATGTACGAGGCAGATTTTTTACACAGAGGGTGGTGGGTGCCTGGAACTCGCTGCGGGGGGAGGTAGTGGAAGCAGATAAGATTGTGACTTTTAAGGGGCGTCTTGACAAATACATGAATAGGATGGGAATAGAGGGATGCGGTCCCCGGAAGGGTAGGGGGTTTTAGTTCAGTCGGGCAGCATGGTCGGTGCAGGCTTGGAGGGCCGAAGGGCCTATTCCTGTGCTGTAATTTTCTTTGTTCCTTTGTTCTAGTCTTGGACTATCAGAGCATGGCATCTTGAGGACAGTTAAGTTCATTGTTTGTGTAAGAATTTGATTATTCTATTATTTTTAGGGTCTGTAATATCTGTGTAATTTATTCCTTAAAACTTCTAAATGGTTCAGTTTGAATTTCTGCTAGTTCGAATTCTTTACAGGAAGGCAGTTGTTTGTGAGAAACAGAATCATTTTATTGATTTACAACTTTGAGTTCCTTTGCATTCTGCACAGAGCAGCTGTATGCTGTCTTAATTGCCCGTGGTACATTTAGGTGTTTTTAAAAAATCATTTTGAAGGAATGGTTAAAGTAGTTTGAACTTCGGATGAAACTTCAAACCCATGCGTTGCTTTAACTGCTTTGTATTAGAGGGACACTTTTCAAATATTATGGTATATAAAGTTGTTGACAAGAGAATATGGCTTTATTAATGGCTTCTCTGTATCTGAAGAAAATGTATTTGTTTGTAATGGAATGTAAACTCTGAGGGACCCAGAGGAAAAAGGATGAATATTTGTCTTTGGTCTATATGGCTCTAGTTACAGAGGTGGGTGACACAAGATGATTTGGACTCCATAGTCAATAGAAGAAGTGAATTTGGACTATTTCCAAATAAGGGAAACTCTGAATAATGAGAGACTGCGGGATAAAAGTTGAGAAGTCTTGATCTTTGTTGGCACAGTGATACCTTGGCTTCTGGGCTTTGGCTGTTCTGGACACAATTCAATACCACTTCAAAGGAAAAGGAGAGAGACATCGCCTGTACGAAGAACTCCTAGGTTCTTGAGTGATGAGAAATGGCTATGCTGTCTTCTGTTTCCTGTTAAGTATACGTAAAATTTTCCTTCATAAATTCTCCTTGATTCATAAATACTGGTTATTCGCACCTTGTTGGTGAAGCAAAGCTGAGGGCGCTCATGTTAGAAATTCAGAATTTCTCAAACCCTAAACCTTACATTTGATTTGTGGAGTTTAAAATCACCTTTTCCTTTATTGATCAAGTGTTTTAGTTTACAAACCTGATATCTTGATTGAAACTTCTTGTTCTGTTTTCAATTCTCTGTTGTGTAGACGACACTTGAGCCTGTTTGTTGATTCTCTTGTTATTACAATGTTGCTCTGGACATCCACTAGACCTCTGGAATCCTGCTGGTAACTTGTTTCAGATTGTATTACATTATGTTCATCCTCACTGGTCCACTGTATCTCCGGCTCAGGAAACCATCCATTGGATTTACACACTAGCTCAATTCCATTATCAACATATCCCTTCATCTGAATCCAGGGCTCACACCCAAATCCTGCAATAAACAATGAACAGGTTCAAAAAAGACAATTGTTTGGAGCAACAACAAGAACTTTTATTGATATAGCGCCATTAATGTATCTCCCAAGGACACTTCCTGTGGTCAGTGAGAAGTATTCATTTAATTGTATTAATATCTAAATACAATCTATTAGTAACATGACTTTGGTGAGAGTATGATCTAAATTTAGCCCCAAAATATGTTCTTGTAGACACTGGTGATTAATGTAAATTAGATATAGGTTCTTCAGACTAATTAACTTCCATTTATGCGAGGTAGCAGAGGGCACCAATACCCATGGAATTGTATCCCGGCCAGATGTAATCAACTTCAAGAGGGGAGGGAGGGAGGAAATTGCTAAAACAAAAAAAATCCAGATATTAATGACCAAGTACACAGAGATATACATGGGAAAAGGAGATAATTTTAGACCCAGAGCAATAATTCTGGTAATGTCAATGGATTTTCAAAGTTCTGTTGTCATCCTCTCTCTCAGATTCTACCCTATATTCTAAGCAGTAGGAATGAGGTTATTTATAAATGAGGATCAAGATCTTGCCCTCCCAGCAGATTTTTCTTCTTGGGGTATTAATTGGGCATGTTTGAATCAAGTGGCTTTGACAGAGTGCCAAAGTCTGATTTTTCACCAGCATTGGCAATAATGGACTTAAAACACATTGTTCAGGATATTGGACGATACGGGAATATAGACATGACTGACTGGCTGTACAGAGTTGGATCATTTTGCAAACTTATTGGTGTCAGGTAAATGTTGTTCAGCTGCCAGTGACTGCCCCTCTCGGAAGATTCCGGGGCCATCTGTCTCTAACAGCAACAGCTGTTATTTCTCATGACGACACCCCCATGGTGAACTCCCAGACACTGACAGGAATCCTGGATAACCTTCACTTGGGAAATTTCACCAGGGTTAGCAATGGGTCAGTCAGACAGCACAATGCACATCCTACCAGATTCCACCAGGGTCCAACCACAGATTAAAATCCCTGGCCACAATCTCAATTCACCATAGGAAAAGATATTAAAGACAGAAAAATCTGAGCTAAAGATTGTTGCTGATTAAAAGTACAGCCCACATCTTCCAATGTCCAAAGCAGCAAAAACTGGAGTCTGTGTTACGTGTTGGGACTCTGGAGTTCCTGGCTTGTACACTTGCGGTAATTGCCCAGAAGTTTAATCTCCAGTGGACTCATTTGTGCTACACGAGACCCTCGAATGTCTCCACCACTGAGCTGAGTGTCAGAGACATGGATCAGAAATGTGGGACTTATTTGGATACTTACCCAGGAAATGTTACGCTGGTTAATACCTGGTCTAACTCAGTCCTTCACCAATTGAAAATCAAACTGCCTGCCCATCCCCTTTGCCTCTCCTGCACTGACTGAGTTTACCCTGGGCTTACCCTGGAGAAGCTGTGCAGGCTCATTTCAGCTGCAGCTGAATTCCCAGTTGAAAATGAGCAGCTCCATTGGGGCACAGATATCTGGGCCCAGGTGTGTAAATTTCTTACAGAGCTGAGGGTTCAAGCTCCAGGTTTTCAGCACAAAATCTGAGGGATTAGAGTTCAGCCGGTGGACTCAATAGTGGAATACTTCCTGACTCTGTACAACCACCTTGGAAAAACAGTGCCCCAAGTGCTGCAAATTCCACTCCGGAAGGGATTAGGGGATTGGGAATGCAATCAGGCCGCCATCTCTGGATGCTAATCGCAGGCAGCCACAGGGGCTACTGAGCTCTGAGGAGATCTGTTTAAAAGACTCACACCAACACTCTGTGGTTTTGTTCCAGTTGTTATGTCAAACATTAAGCCTCTATCCCTCACCCCTCACACTTCCTGCAGAATGGGAATCCCCTCCAATTGGGAAATTTATGGTATATAAATTTCAAATCTACAGAAATGCTTTGATCTGAGGATTGGAACCGACTGCAGCTGGTACAGGGCTGGGAAGCAAGGGGTTAAAGTTAAAGTTAATTTATTAGAACATAGAACATTACAGCGCAGTACAGGCCCTTCGGCCCTCGATGTTCCGCCGACCAGTGGTACCAATCTAAAGCCCCTCTAATCTACACTATTCCAATATCATCCATATGTTTATCCAATAACCACTTGAACGCTCTCAACGTTGACGAGTCCACCACTGCTGCAGGCAGGGCATTCCACGCCCTTACTACTCTCTGAGTAAAGAACCTACCTCTAACATCTGTCCTATATCTCTCACCCCTCGATTTAAAGCTATGTCCCCTCGTGCAGGCCAACACCATCCGAGGAAAAAGGCTCTCACTATCCACCCTATCTAATCCTCTGATCAGCTTGTATGCCTCTATTAAGTCACCTCTTAACCTTCTTCTCTCTAACGAAAGCAACCTCAAGCCCCTCAGCCTTTCCTCATACGATTTTCCCACCATACCAGGCAACATCCTGGTAAATCTCCTCTGCACCCTTTCCAACACTTCCACATCTTTCCTATAATACGGCGACCAGAACTGTACGCAATACTCCAAATGCGGCCGCACCAGAGTTTTGTACAGTTGCAGCATGACCTCCTGACTCCGAAACTCAATCCCTCTACCAATAAAAGCTAACACACCGTACGCCTTCTTAACAACCCTATCAACCTGGGTGCCAACTTTCAGGGATCTATGCACATGGACACCCAGATCCCTCTGTTCATCCACACTACCAAGTATCTTACCATTAGCCCAGTACTCTGTATTCCTGTTACTCCTTCCAAAGTGAATCACCTCACATTTTTCTGCATTAAACTCCATTTGCCACCTCTTAGCCCAGCTCTACAGCTTATCTATGTCCCTCTGTAACCTGCCACTTCCCTCCGCACTGTCCACAACTCCACCGACTTTAGTGTCATCCGCAAATTTACTAATCCATCCTTCCACGCCCTCATCCAAGTCATTAATAAAAATGACAAACAGCAGTGGCCCCAAAACAGATCCTTGCGGTACACCACTAGTAACTGAACTCCAGGATGAATATTTCCCATCAACCACCACCCTTTGTTTTCTTACAGCTAGCCAATTCCTGATCCAAACAGCTAAATCACCCTCAATCCCATGTGTCTGTATTTTCTGCAAAAGTCAATTAGTCACAAGTAGGCCCATATTAACGCTGCATTGAAGATCCTGTGAAAATCCCCCAGTCGTCACACTCCGGCACCTGTTCGGGTACACCGAGCAAGAATTTAGCATTGACAATGCACCCAACCAGCACATCTTTGGACTGCGGAAGGAAACCGGAGCACCCGGAGGAAACCCACGCAGACATGGGGAGAACGTGCAGACTCCGCACAGACAGCGACCCAAGCCGGGAATCGAACCCAGACCCCTGGCGCTGAGGGGCAGCAGTGCCAACCACTGTGTCACCGCGCCATTCAGGTATCTGGTAAAATCAGTGACTGATCTCAAGAATTCAGACATTGACTCTGACCTATCAGGACACAATGGTACCAAGAAAATGCCATTACCATCCATTGATTAATGTAATCCAGAAGTCTGATTCCCCAATACAATGGCACAGCGGACAGATCAATACCATATACGCTCAAGGAATTATGCAAATACGGTGTGTACACAGACAGTAATATTGGGATTGGATCATTCAAACCCTCATTAACCTTGGAGCCAGGTGCTGTTACTGTGCTGTTCCTGTGTCACCTCAGACAGCAGGAGAGTGGCTCACACAATAAGAACTGATAATATTTATTTGGATATACCTTCCATTGAAAACCCTGGATTGTTTCACCCAGCAGGAGCTGAAGAAATCAACTGGACCTTACCTGGAATCAGCTAACTGGACACTGGAAGAACAGGAAATACGTTTTGGGAAGTTAAATTATTATTAAAGAAGAGTCCATCAGAGTATTGGAGCTGCAGTCGGATGGAGGGTCAAGGTTGGGAATCACAGTGGGTGAAACCGGAGCTTTGGGACATAGTGTTTTGCCGGTATGTGTTTTATTTAAGTTTAAGCCCAGCCGTGGAGATTTTGTGTTGATTTGTTTTAAATTTCGGGGTACTGTGGCTTTTTAAAATCACAGAAGTATCTCTGTTAGGGATATTAGTGGGTTTTAATAAACATTAACATGTTGGTTAAGCCAAACACTCTGTGAAATATTGTTCTTTTATAAATCCAGGGATCATTTAAGGAGGCAACGAAAACCCCAGCACTCCTCACTTCTCCACCCAGTCTCCATAGGCCCATTCATGCAAACCCCTGCCCTCTCCCACCTCCAATGGCTCCTCATATTCTCCATGCCAACCCCCCACACATCCTCATGCCCCTTTATAACCTCTGTACCAGGTTTGTACCAACTCATACCAATCAACACAACGTGAATTCAAGTGAAAAACCCTGGCTGCAGGTATTGCAGACTGGGTATTGAAGTCAGATAGGCCAGAGTTTGGAATGTCACACTTATAGAAGGAACACAGGAAGCTAGTGTGCAGGTAAAGCAAGTAATTAGGAAGCCAAATGGCATATTGGCCTTTATTGCAAGATGATTGCCACACAAGAATAAAAACCTCCTGCTCCAATTCTACAGAGCTTTGCTGAGACTACACCTGTAATACTGTGTGGAATTTTGGTCTCCAATGCAAGTAACAATTTACTTGCATTGGAGGCAATACAAGGATGATTCACTGGATTGACCCTGGGAGGGATTCATCCCATGATGACAGTCTGTGTAAATTACACCTCTATTCTCTGGAGTTTAGAAATATGAGAGGTGATTTCCTTTAAACATACAGAATTCTGAAGAGGCGAGTCAGTGTGGATGCGGAGAGATTGTTTACACACTGGTCCGGGAAACTAAAACACGGGGGCACAGTCTCAGGATAAGGGGCCGATCATTTAGAACTGAGATGAGGAGAAATTACTTCACTCAAAGGGTTGTGAATCTTTGGAAATCTCCACCCCAGAGGATTGTGGCTACTCCATCACGGAATATGTGTGAGGGTGAAATAGACAGATCCAATATTATTCTTCATTGGTTTAAATTTGAGAATTCAGTCAGAAATAGAAAATGAATGTTATTACCAGTGTGTTCTTAATTAAGCCATAGTAAACAAACAATTTAAATAAAAACAGAAAATGCTGGGTAAACTTAGCTTTTATCCTCAATTTAAACATCCTTTAGTTTCTGTTATTTGAATATTTTCTTTAACAAGCCAGTGTTGATAATATTCTTCATGAAATTTACTGACATGATCAGCTTTTACTACAGGACAAATTTCATCATCGTGAGAATGTTATTGCCCCACCGCTCACATCCCTGTTAATTGTAGCTTCACCACAGGGAGCATGGACAGGTAGAATTATCAAGTGTATCATATACTACACCGACTGCTGAATAAATCTATTTTAAATTAGTTATAATTTAAACAGGGGGTTTAAAAAAGACAAAGATATAACTTCCCCAAATGTATTTATATGCGAGTAGAGATTTACTCACCTACAACTTCCAGTCCAACTGTAAATCTTTCAGAATCGGTTTGGTCATCAACTAAACAAGTGTATTCTCCTTGATCAAATACTGTTGTGTTTTTTATTCGAAGAGAAATGTTTCCTTTCGTCAGTTCATCTTTAAACAGTTCAGTCCTTCCTCTGTAATCACTGTGCTGAACAATAAGATCATCTCCTCCGTTTCTGTACACATGTACAGGTGCAGCAAGACCCGATTTCATCCATCTCACCGCCATGTTTCTGACGGATAGATCTGGTACAAGCTGACATTCCAATAGAGCATCTTCACCTGCAGCAGTTACAACTGGATAGTCAGGTCCTAGTACGATGAACTTACCTAGTGAACAATAACATTGAAAATAAAATAGATATTCATGAATCTGCAGAAGGAGAAATACATTTACCAATCATACAGACTCCCGGGCCCTCTGACTGTTCCATAAATATGGGTAAAAAGGTGTCCTGGGTCAACAAATCAAAATAAGGGACAATCTTTTAAAATACTGGATAATTGATCACCCTGTTCAGAATGTGTCTGCCAGTATAAAAAGTCCAGGAGTTAGCTATAAACGGACAGTGCTTTATTGCACAAAATAAAGTAAAACAAAACCTCAGGCCTGTGGTGAACACAAACAGATTCCAACTGGGACAATGCAATAATAGACCCACTCAGGGACCTGCTTTATACAGGGTTTATATACGAGCTCCACCTGGTAAGTTAATTACCAACCCCCTGGAAGCTCGTATTCAACGAATCCTACAGGGAGATCAATCAGTGATTCCCCATGCAAGACCTGCGGGTTATCATAGCCAGATAGGAAAATATTGGGAAAGTAGAGTTGACACCTCCATTACAATGAGCTGGATGACAAAGCCAACCATCGCCTGGAAAAAGCACGTTCAGAATTTGGCAGCTTCAGACTTTGGAAGGAGCCTGGAGTTTGTCTCAGAATAAAAGTCGAGCAGGCAATGGCTCTTACATCATTTCTTTATGGCTGTTTATTCCACCTACTGGCATCACATTAAGCACTAGAAGCTTTCCATCTTTGCTGCCTGAGATCTATTACAACATCAGATGGCCAGACAAAATCTCCAACATGGAGATTCTTGCAAAGTGTGTTAGAATGTAACCAGTGACAACTTTGCATTGGATGTAATGTGACCAATTGGAACAAGATGCAAGGGTCAGCTGACCCAGTAAACCATGGAACCAGTTACTGAGTATGTAAGAGTCAACTGACGCTGGTTCACTATAAATAGGAACCTGTGTAGAATTGTGGAGAGTTTGGAGTGGTCCAGGGTGAGGCCCCAAGTTTGGAGTAATGATGTTTCTTTATTGAACCCTTTCTTTGATTTATAAGTTGGAGTAAGTTTTTTGTTGTATTTTCATAAGTGCTGTGTGCCTGGAGTGGAGAGCATGGTCATCAGAGCTCAGTTTCACTCAGTTGGTCATATGGAAGATTCCTGCATAGCAGCAGCAAGAAATACAATAAACCAAAGTGACGGAGGTGCAGGTAAATCACTGCTTCATCTGAAAGCAGTGTTTGGGGCCTTGAACATTGAGGAAGTAAAGGGGCAGGAGTTGCACCGTCTGCAATTGCAGGGGAAGGTACCTTGGGAAGGGGATGGGGGGGCAAAGGAGTGGACCAGGATGTCACAGAGGAAAGGGTCCCTATGGAAGGTTGTCAGAGGGGTGAGGGAAAGGTGTATTTTGTGATGGCATCATGATGGAGTTGGCAGAAATAGCTGAGGGTGATCCTTTGAATGAGGAGTGAAAAGGTGAGTGATGAGAAGCCGTGGTACTGGGAGCTGGGTCCACCATGGTTAAGAGTCCTGTCAACTACAGTGGGGGCAGGTTCTGCTCAGGAAAAAAGGAAGGACATGTCAAAAGCACCATTGGAACAACTGTAACAGAGACAAAGGAATTCAGAGACTGGGACTGAATCCTCACAGGGAGCGCGGGCTGCGAGGGGACTGAATCCTCACAGGGAGCGCGGGCTGCGAGGGGACTGCGAATGGATGAAGTCGAGGTCGCTGAGTTTTCCTGAGCTCCCGCCTATCCCTGACCCACCCCCTCTTTAACAGAACAAAACCCAACACATTTCTCCCTGTCTTCAGCTCTGAAGTAGAGTTGTAATGGACTCAAGATGTTGGCTTTGTTTCTCTCGACACAGATGCTGCCAGACCTGGGTTTCTCCACAACTTTCTGTTTTATTAAAGGCAAAAAGTGATTGGTTTTATATTGTTTTTGGAGAGGGGGTGGAATTTTCTGTCTCATTGTGGAGACTGCAGAAAGCTGTAGCACAAAAGGGACTTGGGGGTCCTTGTTCATGAAACCTAGAAAGTTCGCATACATGTGCACGAGGTAATAGGGGAGGTAAAAGGAATTCTGTTTTTTTTACCTCAAGGGAGCTGGAGTATAAAAGTAAAGGAGGTGTTGCTGCAACTGTACAAGGATCTAGTGAGGCCACGTTTATAATGCTGTGTACAGTTTTCGTCCCCTTAAGGAAAAATATATCATTGGAGGTAGTACAGAGGTTTTCCAGGATAATCCCATTGAGGAAAGATTAAACAGCTTGGGTCTGTACTCCTTGGAGTTCAGAAGAATGAGAGGTGTTCTGATTGAAACATACAAGATTCTTAGGGGGTTAAACAAGGTAAATGTTGGGAGGATGTTTCCACTCATGGGGGAGATTAGGACCAGAAGACAGTCTCAGAATAAGGAGGTGCTCATTTAAGATGGATTGGAGGAAGAATTTCTTCCGAGTGAGGAATCTTTGGAATTTTTTACCTCAGGAAGCTGTGGAGGCTGAGTCCTTGAGCATTTTCAAGGCTGAGATCAATAGATTTTTAATCACTAGGAGAATTAAGGAATACAGAGATAAGGGAGGAAAGTGGACTTCGCGAGTGTTAGATCAGCCATGACCTTATTAAATAGTGGAGCAGGCTCGAAGGGTTGAATGGCCTACTCCTGTTCCTATTTCTTTTAAGACCCTAGGATGCAAGCCATTAGGTTTAGGGACTTGTCAACCTTTGATCCCATTAGTTTTCCCAATACTATTGTTATTACTTTAAGTTTGCTTTAAAATTAAATCCAAAGATGTGCAGGGTAGGTGCATTGGCCACAGTACATTTTCCCCTTAGTCTGCAGAGGTGTGTAGATTAGGTGGATTTGCCATGGTAAATGCATGGGGCTTTGGGAATTTGGGGTGGGTCTAGGTAAGATTATCTTTTGGGGAGTCGATGTAGCCTCAATGGGCTGAGTGGCCCCATTCTGCACTGTTGGGATTCTACGAGATTAAGTTCCTTCTTCCCTTTTGCTCCTGATTTTCTCCTACACTTGGGGAGCTTTTTGTGTCTTCTAATTTGAAGAAAGATAAAATTACTTGTTCAAAGTCTTTGCCATGTTCTCTTTCTCAGTTTCATCCTCTAAGGAACCCATATTTATTTTAGCTACTCTGTTCATTTTCATAAACTTAGAGCAGTTTTTGTATTTCTATTTTTTTTCTAATTCCAGAATTTCTCCCCCTTTAATTTTATATTCATCCTTTGCTGGTTTCTAAAATTTGATCAATCTTCTGACCTAGCATTAATGTTCACAGCATCGTGCACATTTTCTTTCAATTTGATACCATTGTTAACATCCTTATTTAACCATGGATGGTGCATCTGTCTCACTGGGTGTTTCTCTCAGTGGAATTCTTAGTTGAGAGTTGTGAAATATTTGTTTAAAGTCTGCCATTGTTTTTGTACCCTGTTATCTTTTAACCTGTTTTCCCAGTGCACTGTAGTCAACTCTATTTTCAGACCCTTATAATTTAAGTTTGTCACTAATTTCAAACCCAAATTTCTTTCATGAGGAACTCCATTGTGTTATCACTTTTACCTTGAGGATCTATATATTGTGAGGTCTGTTGCAAATAACCTAGTTGATGGCTCACGTTAATATTTTAGAGGGAATGTTTATTTCTGTGAAGATTAGATTATAGAGTTGGTGAGAATCCCTTTTGGGATGATCCCAGCCCCTGCACCCCAACATAATTTGGTTCACATCCAGTGAGGGGCGTGAACCAGATTAATATTTAAATATTCAATTAAATATGCAAGGTCAATTTGGAGCTGGATTCTTCTGGCTCTTGCAAATCTCTGACCCTTGGGCACAGCAGCAACCTGGCGCAAATAGCTACTGGTCTCTATAAATGGAGACCAGTCGTGATGGCCATGCTTGGAGGCAATTGAAGCCCCTGGTTGGTCATGGAAATGGCTGGCTAGTGCCTTGGCACTGCCCCCGACACCCTGGCAATGCCCACCCAGGGTGCAAGCTGGCATTGCCGAAAGGGGGACCAGTGAATGGGAGGGGGTGTTCTCATCCAGCAAGTAGGAGTGGGGGCCAGCGGGCGTGTAGGGTTGTCTGGAGATCGGGGCACCCTTTAAAAAAAAACAACGCCTCGATCTTCGAGGAGTCGGGCTCGCTGACGTCTTCAGGTCCCCACTCCAAAAAGAATTCTAAGTGCGCGATCTTACTGGCCATTCACACCCTGCTGCTGCTGCAGCTGCAGCAAGGACGGAGAAATTTGCGGTCAGACAAATCTCTATTCACTGCACCGGGGCCAGAAAATCCCCACATGAGCAGCCAGAAGATTTCAGCCTAAGTGTGGGTGAATGCAGTGAGAATCTCCCCAGGCTCCAAACAAATTCACGGGCCGGAGTCTTCAACCTCACCTGGAGCTGGGATTCTCCAGGCCGCTACAGTGAATGGAAATTTGGCTGAGCGCCGAATTCTCCGTTCTCACTGGTGGCTGCAGGACATGAATGACTGGAGAATTCGGGCCCAAGTGTGGCCCCCCTCCCACCCCTACGGAGCTCCCTGCTTGTCTGCCCCACCCCGCCATGGCTCTGCCCTCAGGCACCGTCCCTACTCTCACTCTGCCCCCACTCTTGCTCCGGCCCTAGCACAGCAATGGTGTCCAGTGGGCTCTGCCAGGGTGCCAAGTGAGCAGTGCCCGGCCTCGCCACCCGAGGGCTTCAGTGGTCTCCAATCTCCCCCAGCGAGGCCATCACGCCTGGACCATACCTGATTCTCGTCATGGAGAACTTCAGCCAGTGAGGTGGTTCAGGTAAGTGAGGCCGGACAATAGCGTCCGGGACTATTAATGATATGCAAAGCACGTCGTTAATATTTAAATTGGCTTTGCGCCCTTCGCCATCAAAACAGGGCTGGTACGATCCGGGGACGTGAAAAATCAGGCGCGAACCGGATCTTTTGCCTCCCGCCCGATCTTACCAGCTCACCTCGCCAAAAGTCAGGCGGCTGAGTTTGTATTGAAATATTTTGGGGAGAATTGTGCCTGTAATGTCTACACCACCTGCAAAGGAGTGCAGTCCAGAGAGATGCTTTGTTTAGGGCATTAAAACAAAATGTGTTTAAAAGCTTTCAGTCACCCGAAAATCCAACATCATCATGGCGATGGGTGGAGCTTAAGAAGGTTCAGTCTAAATCATCTCCATTTTATAATCCTGCCTCATTACACAATACCAGGTGTAAAATAGATTGTTCCATGGTTAATTCCAGTACAGCGCTCTGAGGAACTGTCTCCAATACCTTCTATAAACTCACCCTCAGGCTACTTTTGCCAATTTTACTCATCCAATCGACAAGAAGATTAAAATCTCCCATGACTATTCTTTTAACTTTTTTTTACAAGTCTCTTATCTCTTGATTTATCCGCTGCCCTAAAGTGTGGCTACAGTTAGAAACCTGTAAACTAGTTCCATCACTGACTTCGTTCCCTGGTTAGTTGTTCCAGTTAGCTCCAGCCAAACAGGCTCTAAGGGTGTGATCTTACAAAAAAAAAACTCGAAAGGGTGCATTTTTACGACCTCGTCCCGCCCATCATTCGGCGAGGTGGTAAGTTTGGGTGAGAGGCGAGAAATCGGGTTTGTGCCAAGGGGGCGGGGCCTGAGTGTGGAGGGGGGTGGGGCTCTGCAGGGGAACGTGATGGACAAAGTGTCCACAGTGTAATGGGAGATCAGGGCGCCTGTGCAAAGAACTCAGCAGCCGGCTTCATCAGCTAGATTAGGCCCCATTCCAGCCCCGACTGGGCTCTTCTTTTTGGCTCAGTGCCGTATGATTACAACTGGGAGCTCACCCAAGGGGGAGGGGGGCTTTCACGCTCCTTTGGCACTGAGAATTTTGGTAAGATCACACCCCTCCTGCCCCCCCGATGTCTTTGTAATGGCGATCGTTGACAATGTTAGAAATAGAACCTATTTTCATTTCACCCATCCTGCCCTTCACCCTTACTTCCCGCTATCCTGTCACTTGTTCAAAACTATTCCCTTTCTAGTTTTCTTCAGTTCTGATTGAAGTCACAGGCATTACCTTGCATTAAGTTGATCTTTCTTTACACCCTGGCTATGACTGTAACACTACATTCTGCACCCTCTCCTTTCCTTCTCTATGAATGGTATGTTTTGTCTGTATAGCGCGCAAGAAACAATACTTTTCACTGCATGTTAATACATATGACAATAATAAATCCAATCAAATCAGGCCTGAAAGTTTCCGGGTTTTTCTCCCCACAAATGCTGCCTGACCTGCTCATTGTTTCCAGCTCAATGGTGCTGGTTTTTTTGTTTTTTTTCTGTTAACATCGTCATAAATCTGCTTTGTGCAGTTTAAAGCTGCCCATAGGCACCAAGAGAGAATTAGGATCTCCACTGGGACACACCTGTCGTGATTTTCTTCCAGTTAATTCCCTTCTCCTGAAACTGGGATAAGGGAATTCCTGCACAGGGAATTCCCACTGTCACTGGTGGATAGAGATTCTGCTCCTTGTTATCTGAAGAGAGGAATGTTCAGTGTTAAGGGGAGTGACTGGGGGAATAGGGCTAGGTTAGTTGCTCACTGGGAGAGCTCGTGCAGACATGTTGGGCCAAAGGGCCTCCTGTGCCATAACAATTCTGTGATTATTAATGAGGGCTGCCGAGAAATCCTGGGATCAGTTGGATTGTTTGTCACCAGGTCTTCTCCAGTTTCCTGTGGGTTACACTCGAGCTATAGCAGGAGTGTGTCAGAACACAATTAAATCTGGGAACAACATTCTCAGTATAAACTAAGAATAAACTAGTATAAATTCCATAAACATTGCTAATATTATAGAAGAGTGAATCTTCTGATGCATTGTAAACAATACCATTGGTGAATTATTTTTAATAAAACTAAAGAAGCTATAATGATTCATACCATGTACTGAGACCAGAATCATAAACAGCAGCAACACAATGTGCTGAACCTCTCTCATCTTGGGATCTTATCAGAACCATCACCTGTGAGACAGAAAAGTAACAGTTTCATTATTTGTGTTATTATTTCTCATCAATCTTCTATGTACAGTGTTCACATACCATTGTTAAACAGGCTGTGCACCACTAAGTAATTTTGGCGAAATCAAGACACTGTGGGCCTGAAGATCCTGAACGTATCTTATGAACATTTGTGCATTGTATTTTATTTACCTCTATGTATTGTTTTGTCTTTCTCTGGAATCATTCATAAAATATGATGCAAGCTGTTCATCTGAAGATGCTCCTGCATGATGATCAGTCAATCCTCTTTCTTATTCTTTTCCTGGAATGTGAGCTTTGCTGCAAGGCAGCATGATTGCTGATCCCGAATTAACCTTTGAGAAGGTGATAGTGAGCTGCCTTCTTCAACACCGCGAGAGGCAGAGAAACCGGTTTAAGGTGAATGGAAAAAGAACCAAAAACCTGTCAAATGGAGTGTAATGTGGGAAAATGTGAAATTGTCCATTTCGGCAGGAAGAATAAAAAAATGCGAGAAAATAGCAAGAGATTGCAGAGGGATCTGAGCGTCCTAGTGCATGAATCACAAAAGGCTAGTATACAGGTATAGCAAAAATTAGGAAAGATTCTCGAATGTTATCATTTACTGTGAGTAGAATTGATTGCAAAAGTAAGGAGGTTATGCTTCAGTTCTACAGGACAGTGGTGTGAATATATCTGGGGTATTGTGTACAGTAATGCGTTAGCAGCAGTTCAGAGAAGGTTGATGAGACAACTACCAGGAATGGGTGGGTTGCCTTATTTAGAAAGGTTGGACAGGCTCGGATTGTGTTTGCTGGAATTCAGAAGAGTAACAGGAAACTTGTTTGAAACATACAAGATCCTGAGTTGTATTGACAGAGTGGATGTGGAGAGGATATTTTCCCCCTTGTAGGAAAATGGGGGGGGGGGTCACTGTTTAAAAATAAATTTGGAACTCTCTTCCTGAGAAGGTTATGGAAGGAGTCTTTGAATATCTCAAGGCAGGGGTGGATAGATGCTTGGTCGGCAAGGATGTGATAGATTATCGAGGTAGATGGGATGCAGATTTTAGGTTACTATCAGCTCTATGATCTTGTTAAATAGAGGAGCAGGTTTGTAGGGCTCAGTAGCCTACTTGTGCTTCTTGTTTGTATGACATGTAGAAAACCTTGTTTTAAGCACTGTGTGGTTAGAATCTGAAATGCACTGCCTGAGACTCCAGTGGAGGCAAATTTAAGAGATTTGGAGAAACACTGGAAAGTAAAATTTGCTTGGCTATGAGGAAAAGGCAGGGGAGTGGGACTAGCTGATTCACCCTGGCATAGACATCACAGGCCAGATATCAACTTATGGTTCTTAGAAATAGTGCCTCGGATCTTTCTCATGTAAGAAAGTACAGAATCATAGAATAGTTACAGCATAGGAGGCGGCTATTTGGCCCTTTGTGCCTGTACTGACTCTCGGAAGGAGCAACTCACCAAGCACCACTCTCCTGACTTTCCCTCCACATTTTTCTTCCTTTAATAATCTAATTTCTTTTGAATGCCTTCATTGAATCTGCCTCCACACACACACAGGGCAGTCCAGATCCTATCTGGTCGCTGTGTGAAAAAGCTTTTATTCACGGCACGGTAGCACAGTGGTTAGCACTGCTGCTTCACAGCTCCAGGGTCCTGGGTTCGATTCCCGGCTCGGGTCACTGTCTGTGTGGAGTTTGCACATTCTCCTCGTGTCTGCGTGGGTTTCCTCCGGGTGCTCCGGTTTCCTCCCACAGTCCAAAGATGTGTGGGTTAGGTTGATTGGCCAGGTTAAAAATTGCCCCTTAGAATCCTGAGACGCGTAGGTTCGTGGGATTAGCGGGTAAATATGTGGGGGTAGGGCCTGGGTGGGATTGTGGTCGGTGCAGACTCAATGGGTCGAATGGCCTCCTTCTGCACTGTAGGGTTTCTTCTATTTCTATTACGTCACCCTTGTTTTAGTTTTTGCTAATTACCTTTAATCTGTGCCCTCGTCTTGATCTTTTCACCAATCAGAACAATGTTTCCCTACTCTGTCCACAGATGCTGTCAGACCTGCTGAGATTTGTTTCAGATTCCAGCATTTTGCTTTTACATTTCACTCAAAAAAATGGTTGGGATCAATGTATTCAAAAGGGAATTGAATTGCTTTTCTGAAAAGAAACAACATTTAAGGTTATGGGGATAAGGCAGAGGAGTGGATAGAATGTTCTTTCAGCGAGACAGTGCAGACTCGATGGGCTGAAATGTCTCCTTCTGCACTAAGATCCTGCAATTCTGTACCCGCAGTTTTATTAATAAGGACATGGAGCACAAAAGCAAAGATGTTATGTTAACCCGATATAAAAACACTTTCAGCAGGGGTGTTGTGTCCAGTTCTGGGCATGAGCAGAGGATGTGAAGGCATTAGAGTGAGTGCAGAAAAGCTTTGGGGGAATATTTCCAGGGATATGGAATTATGAAGATAGGTTGGAGCTGTTCTGCCTGTAGAAGAGAAGATTTGATAGTGGGATTCAAAAACATGATGCCTTCACATCCTCTGCTCATGCCCAGATATGGACACAGTATCCCTGCTGAGAGTGTTTTCTACAGGGTTAACATAAGAACTAGGAGCAGGAGTAGGCCACCTGGCCCCTTGAGCCTGCTCCGCCATTCAATAAGATCATGGCTGATCTTTTTGTGGACTTAGCTCCACTTACCCGCCCGCTCATCATAATTCTCAATTCCTTTACTATTCAAAAATGTATCTATCCTTGCCTTAAAAACATTCAATGAGGTAGCCTCAACTGCTTCACTGGGCAGGGAATTCCACAGATTCACAACCCTTTGTGCGAAGAAGTTCCCCCTCAACTCTGACCTAAATCTGCTCCCCCTTATTTTGCGGCCATGCCCCCTAGTTCTAGTTTCACCCGCCAGTGGAAACAGCTTCATTGCTTCTATCTTGTCTATTCCCTTCATAATCTTATGTTTCAATAAGGTCTCCCCTCATTCTTAATTCCAATCAGTATAGCCCCAGTCCACTTAGTCTCTCCTCATAAGCCAACCCTCAACTCCGGAATCAACCTTGTGAATCTCCTCTGTACCCCCTCCAGTGCCAGTATATCCTTTCTCAAGTAAGGAGGCCAAAACTGTACACAGTACTCCAGGTGTGGCCTCACCAGCACCTTATACAGCTGCACCATAACCTCGCTGTTTTTAAACTCCATCCCTCTAGCAATGAAGGACAAAATTCCATTTGCCGCCTTAATTACCTGCTGCACCTGCAAACCAACTCCTTGTGATTCCTGCACAAGGACACCCAGGTCCCTCTGCACAGCAGCATGCTGCAATTTTTTACCATTTAAATAATAGCCTATTTTGCTGTTATTCCTACCAAAATGGATGACCTCACATTTACCAACATTGTACTCCATCTGCCAGACCCTCGCCCACTCACTTAGACTATCTTTATCCCTTTGCAGACTTTCAGTGTCCTCTGCACACTTTGTTCTGCCACTCATCTTTGTGTCATCTGCGAGTTTTGACACACTTGGTCCCCAACTCCAAATCATCTATGTAAATCATAAACAATTGCGGTCCCAACACTGATCCGAGGCACACCACTAGTCACTGATCGCCAACCAGAAAAACACACATTTACCCCCACTCTTTGCTTTCTGTTAGTTAACCAATCCTCTATCCATGCCAATACATTACCTGTAATACCGTGCAACTTTATCTTATGCAACAGCCTTTGGTGCAGCACCTTGTCAAATGCCGCCTGGAAATCCAGAAACACCACATCCACAGGTTCTCCATTGTCCACTGTGCACACAATGCTCTCAAAGAATTCTACCAAATTAGTCAAATATGACCTGCCCTTCATGAACCTATGCTTCCCAAAGGGACAAATTTATATCCAGATGTCTCGCTATTTCTTCCTTGATGATTCAAGCATTTTCCCTGCTACAGAAGTTAAGCTAACCGGCCTATAGTTACCCGCCTTTTGTCTACCTCCTTTTTTAAATGCCTTGGAAGATGCAATAAATCAAAGAACAGAGACAAGGCAGAAGAGCAAGAACTATAGAACCCCTACTGTGCAGAAGGAGGCCATTCAGCCCATTGAATCTGCACTGACTCTGACAGAGCATCTTATCCAGGCCCACCGCATTCCACCCCCCCCCCCCCCCCACCCTCATCTTCATGCATTTACCCCACTAATCTACACATCTTGGGACACTAAGAAGTAATTTAGCATGGCCAATCCACCCAATCTGCACATCTTTGAACTGTGGGAGGAAATCACAGCACCCAGACAGAAACCCACGCAGACCCTTGGTGAACATGCAAACTCCATACTGTCACCCAAGACTGGAATTCCATGGCGCTGTGAGACAGCAGTGCTAACCACTGTGCCACCATGCCATCGAGCAATAAATGTATTACCAGAAATGAAAAACAGTAAGAATGGAATTTTAGTCACATAGAAATTATACAACCAGGCTTGATGGAATTCAGAAGCTTTTGGAATTCTTTGGTAGTTGTCTGCTGTCTGTCAGGTCTTTCTGACTTGATATCCTTCTGTTAGATAGCTGGATACTTCTCTGAAGGGATATTTAAACTGGCACGGTGGAGAGCTGCTGGAGATGAATGCTGGCTGCCCTGGCCGCTGGAGATATTCGCTTTAAGATAAGACCATAAGACCATAAGACATAGGAGCGGAAGTAAGGCCATTCGGCCCATCGAGTCCACTCCACCATTCAATCATGGTTGATTTCAACTCCATTTACCCGCTCTCTCCCCATAGCCCTTAATTCCTCGAGAAATCAAGAATTTATCAATTTCTGTCTTGAAGACGCTCAACGTCTCGGCCTCCACAGCCCTCTGTGGCAATGAATTCCACAGACCTACCACTCTCTGGCTGAAGAAATTTCTCCTCATCTCTGTTCTAAAGTGACTCCCTTTTATTCTAAGGCTGTGCCCCCGCGTCCTAGTCTCCCCTGCTAATGGAAACAACTTCCCTACGTCCATCCTATCTAAGCCGTTCATTATCTTGTAAGTTTCTATTAGATCTCCCCTCAACCTCCTAAACTCCAATGAAAATAATCCCACGATCCTCAGACGTTCATCGTATGTCAGGCCTACCATTCCCGGGATCATCCGTGTGAATCTCCGCTGGACCCGCTCCAGTGCCAGTATGTCCTTCCTGAGGTGTGGGGCCCAAAATTGCTCACAGTACTCCAAATGGGGCCTAACCAGTGCTTTATAAAGCCTCAGAAGTACATCCCTGCTTTTGTATTCCAAGCCTCTTGAGATAAATGACAACATTACATTTGCTTTCTTAATTACGGACTCAACCTGCAAGTTTACCTTTAGAGAATCCTGGACTAGGACTCCCAAGTCCCTTTGCACTTTAGCATTATGAATTTTGTCACCGTTTAGAAGATAGTCCATGCCTCTATTCTTTTTTTCCAAAGTGCAAGACCTCGCACTTGCCCACGTTGAATTTCATCAGCCACTTCTTGGACCACTCTCCCAAACTGTCTAAATCTTTCTGCAGCCTCCCCACCTCCTCAATACTACCTGCCCCTCCACCTATCTTTGTATCATCGGCAAACTTGGCCAGAATGCCCCCAGTCCCGTCATCTAGATCGTTAATATATAAAGAGAACAGCTGTGGCCCCAACACTGAACCCTGCGGGACACCACTTGTCACCGGTTGCCATTCTGAGAAAGAACCTTTTATCCCAACTCTCTGCCTTCTGTCTGACAGCCAATCGTCAATCCATGTTAGTACCTTGCCTCGAATACCATGGGCCCTTATTTTACTCAGCAGTCTCCCGTGAGGCACCTTGTCAAAGGCCTTTTGGAAGTCAAGATAGATAACATCCATTGGCTCTCCTTGGTCTAACCTATTTGTATCTCTTCAAAGAACTCTAACAGGTTTGTCAGGCACGACCTCCCCTTACTAGATGGCTGTTGCTCTGGCCTTTATACCTGCGATAACCTCACAATTTTCTTACACCAGGATTGGTTTGATGCTGTCAACACGATCAAATTCAAATCTGATAAGCTCTTAATAGTTGATTGTCCTTTTAAAACGACTAGGCTGGCAGAATGCAAAAGTCTGTTACCAAGTCAACTCTGATCCTTGATCCTTTTGAAACAAATGTTGCAACCGAGTGTATGGGTATACTCTGCATTTTAAAAATTCAAGCACTGGTTTCAGTGTCAGACAGAGCCTTTGTCAGGACAGGAAGATGTTACAGATGAACAATACTTAAAAAGGAACAAGGAAAGGAAACACGGACACAGGAAAAGACACAGAATGACCTCTGCACTGCCTGGAAAACAGCATGATGAAATTGCAAAAGTGGTCAGCCACATGGAACAGAATGTGGAACAAGATCAAAGAAATAAATAAACAAATCTAAAACAAAGTGTGTGAATAATGAGAATATTGCCCTCTTTTTAGGTCAAACCAAATAAACAAACTCCGATTAAGTCAGGACAAAGCAAAAGGGGCAGCTCCCCAAAAGGAGGGGAACAGCCCGAACAAAAATCAAAGTACAAAGGAAACTTAAAAACATCAAATTAAAATGTGATTGTCAGGGTCAATAACGCACCCCAACCCCTGCGGTGCCCAACGGGCGCGGAAGGCATCAACCGTGCCCGTGGACACCGCATGCTCCCTCTCCAGGGACACCTGGCTGTGAACGTAGCCGCGGTAGAGGGGAAGACAGTCAGGATGGACGGCCCCCTTGATCGCCCGCTGCCTGGACCGGTAAATGGCGTGTTTCGCCAGGCCCAGGAGCAGGTTCACGAGGAGGTCGCCATCCCGACCCTCCCCTCTCCGCACCGGGTGTCCGTAGATCAGGAGTGTGGGACTGAAGTGCAAACAGAACATCAATAAAAGGTTCTTTAGGAAAACAAAAAGGGAGTGCAGCCTAAGACACAAAACATAGACATGGTCCATGGTCTCCACAAGGCCACAGAAAGGGCAGTCTTCGGAGCCTGTGAACCAGTGAATCCTATGGTTGTGCGGAACTGCTGCATGCATCACCCTCCACCCCAGGTCCCCGATGTAATTGGGGGAGACCCCTCCGTAGAGGGACCTCCACTGGGGACCTCCGCCGCCCGGCGGCAACAAGGCCCGCCAAGGTGTATCCGGGCGACAGGCGAGGAGGCAGTAGTGGAAGGTGTGCAGCAGCAACCCGCACAGGAAGCGCCTCCGCGCGATAGAAAAAGGCACGGAGGACATTTCCGCGAGGCGGCTCAGGCTGTGGGGCACCTCACCCGAGGAGGGGTGTTGAGGCTTTGGGCCAATGTGGAATTCCGTCCGAACAGGGGAACGGCTAATATGAAGAACACTGAACTGCCGAGAGAGTCTTGGGAAAATAACAGCTTAGACAACTCACTGTGCTCACAGATAGTCCGTCTGGTGTCTGAGCTGATAGATTTTTGCGGTTGAAAATTACCCCGTAGATCTGGAATTTTCTGGGCCAGTCTCACAGTGACTGGAACCATGAAAAATCCAAATGAGATTAGAGTTTTTAATCAGTACGAGGAGGGCAATGTGGAATGGGAACAAGACCACAATTCATAAAACATCCATTCCAGGCACGGTCCTCGAGCTGTAGATTTTAGTCTGTACCTCCACCTTACTTCATTTTTACTTGTTGTTTATTTCCTGTTCAGGTTCAAAGACTTTAAATACGTTGGATAATTGTTTGCAAAAGCTCCCAGAGTTACCCCCCATGTTCGGGCACTTTAAACTGTCTAATCCCCTCCTTCAGTTCAAGGTATACAACAAACTCTTTTTGATGCGGATGTTGTTTGAACTGCGTCCTATTTCTGGATTTATTAATACAGTATATGTTTCCGATTTGCACCGATCTGTAATACTGTATTTTTATTAATATTGACTGAGCTGTTGTGCAGTGTCAGAGAGGAGCTTCAGTGTTCAGGATCACTGTCTGAAACGTTTAAAGTGTAGAAATTCCTCAACATGGACTACTGTATAAAATGGCTTTTTCCTAAATGAGCAATTATCTACAGGGCTGAATTATTTCATTTTAAAAGTTTCATTTACGAGTTGTCACGAGGCGACTTCCTGCTTCGGCCTTTTTCCGGACTGTGTTTGACTCGAATGGTTTTCTGTATAAAACACCCTCTCCCTCCTTTCCCCTGATACAGATACACCCTTCCCTGAAAATAAAGAATATTTGGTACTTACCTCTTACTTTCTGACTATTGCCGTGGTTCCCCGTGGACGGCAAGAAGAGTTCATCAATCAGAATAGAGAGTCTGAGTCTTGATCTTCCAGGCAGCAAGGCTTTATTAGCTAGTACATTTCAATAAAGCCGGGATTCCCAGGCAAATCCAAAAAACCAGTGCTCTGACTGTCCTTTTTATCCACATTTAGCTTCATTCTTATCTAACAGTCAAGGTTTTTTTGTTGCAGACCCCAAGGCCACTTTTCGTTAGCCACCATGATTTACTAGACCTACGTTATCTGCCTTCTTTCTGTTTTTTCACTAATGAATGTGCTATGATATCACTATGGTTACATCCTGCCTTCTTATCTGAAGTTTATTGTCTAATCTATGCCAAGTCTTTTTTCCCGTTGTCTGACTTTCTCACGTTTATTTAAGAAATTACTTTCAGCTTCTATGTTCATTTATGCGAGTATCCATGTGTATGCTTAATAAGATATGTGATATATATGAGAACTTCTTAAGTAGTGATTATCTCTTCTATGTTAATTATTATCTCCTAATTGTCCTAATAATTATTCCTTCCAATATATGTTGTCTTAATGATTATTCCTTACATATCCCCTCTTTGAGACATCATTGTCTCACTAAACTATTTCTTGATATATTTTCCCAATATATGTCTTAGTTATGTTTGGTTTCACGAAATGTGGAGGAGCTTAAGTGTAGGATCAATATCCCTTTTTGTTTATTAATAGCCTAATTGCGAACTGCTCCTCCAGATTTCCTTTACCTGATAGTTCATTAAAATACATTTTTGCATTAATACATTTCATACACTTTGTACTAACACACCTCTCCCTCCTTGATTTTGTTTGATCATTTAAGTATTTCCCTCTATGCGTATGGTATCTAGGGTCATATTATCTCCTCTTATTTTCAAACTATTGATAATGGTACATGCTGTCCATTGCCCTGTTAATTACACATCGACATAAGCATCCTGCTAACGCTATCCCTACTATTATAAGCAGCAGTAACATAAATGATTTAAAAATCCAATCAAACATCCCATTTCCTACCCATCCTAACCATCCAGGTGGGTTATAATCATGGAATTCGTGACCTATCTTTTGGAGTTGGTCTGCTTGTGCCTTGATATGCTTTGCAAGGTTAGTTATATTCTCAGATTTATCTGGTATGTAAGTACAGCATTCTTGTTCAATTATGGCACATGTTCCTCCCTGCGAGGCCAATAGATAGTCCAAAGCCAGTCTATTTTGCAGGGCTACTGTGCGGACTGCCATCAGTTCTGCTGATACTTCTGTCAAGGCTTGCCCTGTTTATCGAGCTTCAGCTGCAGTGATATTAGCCAGTTGTTCCAGGGCTGTGGCCATCAGAATTAACTCGTTTGCCGTTCTTCCTGTCCCATGTAATGGAAAGGCCATCATAAAGAACCAGTCAGTCTTACTGATTGTTCGTTTTGCTCGCGAAGGGTAGCTTCGTAGGGAAGGCATGTGGTGCATATAGGGCACTACATATCCCAGATAACAGGAGCCTGTCCAGTTCGCAGGAAGCCAGGGATATGCCTTTGTACCGCATATAAAGTAAGTTCCATTGTAGGCCGTAAAGTTATCAGCCAACGTCATCCAAGGTTGTACAGCTTTTCCTTCCCACACGTTGCTTGATGTGATGTTGCATATTTCAGTCCAGTCTATTTTGAACATACCAGCTGTACTTAAATCTTTCACAGGTGGTTGCCATTCTACAGTTTGCTGACATTTACTTTCTCCAACTCTTGCTCCATCCACATTTTTCTTTAAACAGAAGGATCCTGGTCCATTTGATTTTAGGACCGTCGGTACAGGTGGGAACTGGGAATGGTCGTAGGTTGGTTGGTACCATGTAGCAAACCTGGTCATTCTATACCCAGCTGACTCCCACATTGTCATGTTTCCTCCTTCCCCTGTCTTATTTTGTCTCAATATCCATTCTATAGTTTCTGAAATCTGAAAAGGGAGAGACTGGAGTGGTAGGCCTTCTTGGGAATGGCTTGGGACATGAGTGCAGACCCAACATTTGCTTATGTTCAATCTTTCTGCATACATATATGACATATATCGGTAAGTATTTATATGCGATCTGTCTTCTTCCTGTTCATTTTTACTCTTGCCACCCCCATACTAAGTACTAGTATTATCCCCATCTATCCTACCCCTACTTTTCCCATGCTATCACAAGGAGGGAGAGTACAATTTATCACAGTTTACACAATTCTTTTCCCGCGCTTAGTCGCCGCTACTACTATTTAGTTTATACAGTCTTTCAGCTTCAATTTCAGTGATTTCTCTTGTTTTGTCAGTTCAGTTGATAGCTCAGTTTCCTGGGTTGAATTCGGTGAACCATGAACTTGAGCAGTAGAGTTGGTGTCAACAGTCCTTGTTCCTGAGGAAGGAAAATACTGATCACTGGTATACAAATCAAATTTCCATCTTCTTTTAACGCATTGAAACAGATCTTCCCCTCTTTTGCAGTCTTTAGTGCTACATTGCAAAACAAGGAGCGTCAGTCTCAATCAAAGTTATCATGAGTCTATTCGGTGGGGGTAATTCAACTTGACCCCATTCCTGGACTTCTTGTTCGGGGATTTGTTCATTCTCCATTCGCACTACCATTTGTCGCATCATTAGTCTGGTAATAAAAGATCTCAAAGCAGGCAGTAAACAACAAAAGATTAGTCCAATTATGATTATTACTACTACCATTATAACCCCTGCCTTTGCAAACCATGCTCCCCATTGTCCGAATACATTATCAAGCCAATTCCAAATATTATGGCCAATTCTTTTGGGCCCATCATAGCTTGTATTAAGGCTTTTATTTGACTTTCATGCTGTATTGGTCCCCCACTACTTTTCATAAAGCCTCTCTGTTTCCAGATTGATCCAAACAGATGACACACTCCATGTGCATAAGCCGAATCTGTATACACTTCTACTGCCTCCCCTTTTGCTAATTCACATGCTCTGGTTAGTGCCTTAAGTTCTGCTAGTTGGGCCGAACAGGGCTGTTCACATTTTTCTGCTTCTATAACTTCAAGTCCTCCTGGTCTTTGTTCAACTATGGCATAGCCTGCGTGGTTTCCCAAGTGATCCCTGTAACATGAGCCATCTACATACAGTGTCCTCTTCTCTTCTGTCACTAGTCCCTCTGCTCTTAAGTCTTCTCTCAGTTTCATAAATGTTTTTGCTTCTCTTAAGCATTCATGTTCTTCTCCTTCATGAGGTAATGGCATGTAATCAACTGGATTTACTCTGTTGCACTTTATTATCGTGATATCTGGGAATGTGGTTAGCATTCGATAATGATGGATCCTAGCAGGTGTCAGCACAAATTTTCCTTGCTCAATCAATTCAGCTACTTTGTGGTGTACATGTATGTTTATTAAATATCCCATTGTGATGGTAGCTGCTTTTTCGTAAGCCCACCAAGCAGCTGCCAAACCCTGATAACATGGAGGGTACCCCAGGGCCACATCATCTAACTTGGTGCTATAATAAGCTATTGCTTGTTTCTTTCTTCCTTTATAGCTGTCCTGCATTAACACAGCAGTTGCGAATCCTGTTTCCCTGTTGCTAACAAAAAGGTCAAAGGGTTTATCATACGAAGGCAGCATCAGTGCTGGTGCTTGCACCATCTCTTGTTTCACGTTATCAAATGCTTCTGAGGCCTCCCTGTCCCATATCAAGATCGCTTTTAACTCCTCACATCCGGCCTCTTTCATTATTTTCCTTAACGCTTGTGTTTTTTCTGCATAGTTTTCTATCCATTCTGAACTAAATCCTGTCATTCCTAAGAATGTCATCAGGTGTCTCACTGTCTGTGGTTTTGGGATTTTCAATACTGCTTCTATCTGCTGGTGAGCTATTCTTTTTTGTCCAACAGTTATTTCCCTTCCAAGGTATTCTACTTTTCTTTGACAGAACTGTAATTTCTTTCTTGACACTTTATGTCCTCCTTTCGCCAGTTTTTCCAGCAGTTTTAAACTTTCTTCCCTACACTGTTCTTTTGTTTCTGTACACAACAACAAGTCATCCACATATTGTATCAGTGTTCCTTCTAGTTGTATCCCTGCCAAATCTGCTCTCAACACTTGGTTGAATACATGTGGGGAGTGTTTGAATCCTTGTGGCATTCTATTGTACTTTCCCTCGTACTTGAAAGCAAATAAGTACTGACTCGCTTGTGCCAAGGGCACACTGAAAAATGCTGAGCATAAGTCTATTACTGTAAACCATCTGCTTTCAGACGGTATGTTAGTCAATAAGGTGTAGGGGTTAGGGACTTCTACTGGCATATTTTCAACTACTTCATTAACTGCTCTCAGGTCGTGTACTAACCTCCACTTTTCCCCATCTGCCTTTTTAACTGGTAATAAGGGTGTGTTACATTTACTTCGGGTTTCTCTTAACACCCCTGCGTCTACTAATCCTCTGATTGTTTCTCTTATGCCTTTTACTGCTTCTGCCTTGATTGGATATTGTGGTTTATAAGGTCCTTGACATCCTGGCTTCAATTTTACTTCGACTGGGGTAGCTGTTTTAACTTTGCCTACATCTGTGTCATTCTTTGACCACAATTCCTCAGGGAGAGAATCTAAATCTTTTTCTAACTTTACTCTCCATTCTTGCTCTACTTCTTTATCTTTTAACTCTATTTTTACCTCTTTTGGTCTTCCAGTCATCCTTGCATTAACAGATATTTTCATCATTTGTCCGTCAGTCGACATCCAAATATTCTCATTGTTTGCTTTAATAAATTCCAGTTCCTGTGCCCTAAACGTCATAAGTCCCAAATCCTTTGGTCTGTAATCAGGATTCACCTTTAGCGTAACATGTGGTTCTGTCTCAGGCACTGAGAACCATTTTCTGACCCATTCATTCTTTCTAATTGTGAGGGCTGCTCCCTCTGGTCCGATTAAAATGCTGTCTGAATTTATTTCCTGTTCTTGTCCTGCCTCTTTATTCCACTTCTCCTGTATCTCTGACTGTTGCATTTTATCAAAAATCATTGTGCTATGTCGTTCAGTTTTTGGCCATTCGGCGTCTGGAATCTGTGCCTCTACAAATGTCCCCCAAATTTCCCATACCTGCTTTTTAATTTGTTCTTCTATGTCCCCTAGCCAATATACATTGGCCCACTCTTCTCCCCTTACCCTAATTACGTACATGCCCGTCAGATTAATTCCTTGAGTTGTACACTCTAATTTTAACCCTAACCCTAAGATTGCATCCTGGCCTAACAAATTCAGTGGTGTTTTATTGCATACTAACACAGGCACATGAGTGGTTTTGTTTCCACCGGTGATAGGCACCGACATCGTCATTTGAGTCAATACTGCTTTCCCCGAGAACCCCATAGTTTTTACAAACTGACCTGACAATGGTAGGTGTCCTGCATATTTTTCTTGTATGCACGTACAAGTAGCTCCTGTATCTATCATCATGGGGATCTCAACCCCCCCTATTCTAACATTGATTATAGGTTCTTGATTTGCTGTGTCCGTTATTTGTACATTCTGGCCTACCATTTCGGGGTTCTCTGGGCCTCCCTATAGGAAACTCTGGTGATTTACTGGCCCCTGACTCATTGGGCAGTCACTGGTTGGCACTTGCATCATTTGCTGACTCATTTGTTGTTGACCTCTTTGTCTATAGCTGTTTTGGGGACAATTCCTCTTTATGTGTCCTGTTTCCCCACATCCCCAGCATACCCCTGGAGGGCCAGGTGGTCCTCCCTGCCGGGGGCCTTGATTATATCCTTGGTTTTGTCCCCTCTGGTTCTGATAGGGTGCTTTTCCCTGTCCCTGTCCTTTTCCGTTCCAATTATTCTGATTTTGAGGTAGATATGTGGTCTGATAATTTGGATTGTATCCCCCTTGGTTCATGGGCATCGGGAAACCAGAGATGTTATAGGTTATAATAGGCTGACATCCCTCTCCCCCCCTCTCTGGTGTTGGGTTGGGGGTTTCTTCAGTAATCACTTCAGTTATTATGGGTGCCATTTTCTTGGGGGTGGGGTCCTCTTTTGACTTTTGTTTAGCTTTTATTTCTTCTAACTGCGCCTGCAGGAGCTTACGGTGTACTTCTTTTAATTGTTTATCTGCATTCTTCTCCTCTTTACGGTGTCTCTCTACTGCGTGGATAACATAGTCCAGAAATTCCCTGTAAGTTTTTGATTCCAGGCCTACTACTTCATCCAATCTGGACTTAGCTGAAGCCGGTAGGCCTTCCAAGATGGCTGCTCGGAACATGGCATTAGTTAGGGGGTCTGTCAGGATGTCTCTTTCCGTGTCCCTTCTCCACCTTTTTAACTGATTTTCAACATATGTTGCAGCATTTTCCTCCTCTCCCAGTGGGTCTCCTTTTAGTGATTTCAGATCTACACGGTTAGGGTACAATCCCCTTAGTGCTCGCCAAATTAGTGGGCGGTATTCATCTATGAGCACTCCATCCACACTTGGATCGAGTGCTGCAGTAGGAATTCCAGCAAGTCTCATGACTTCAGCCATTTGATTCATTCCCAGTACTTTTGTTAGGAGAGCTTTGATATCTCCTAGGGCCATTCTTTTTCCTACCATTCCTGCCTCCAGCTGTCCAATCCACCTCCCAGCCCCATCCATGATATTTGGTAATTCACTAATTAAATTGGGTAGGTCCTGTCCTGCCCACGGAATGTATTGTGTCCTATTTCCTTTTACAACTACGGGGAATGCTTTTGGGTCTTCCCATTCTATTTCTCCAAACTTGGTAGGTGGTCTCCTTCTTCGATTTGACTTTCTTAACTTTCTTAACTTTCTTACCTTTTCTTCGTTCTCCTCACTCAAACTGGTGGAGTCTTTCTCGTCCAATTCTTCACATATAAGTTTCATCGGGGGTACCCATTGTATCCCTGTCTTGCTTCCTTTTCTTCCTGCACTTCCCTTGCTATATTTACATTTTTCATCCCATTCTTCCTTACCCTCCTCCTCTTCACACCTTGCCTCACTGTCCACTGCCTCCTCACCTTTTTTACTCTGTTCTTCCTCCATTTTTCTATTTGCCCATTTTAACACCCTTACCCGAACCAACTCTTCCTCTAACTCTTGCCTCATACGGCATATGTTATCCAGTTCTCCTTCCACTTTAGCACCTTCTTCTTCCCTTTTTACCTTTCTTTCCACCTCCTGCTTTGCCCATTGTTCGCGGGTCATGTCCCTTTCTTCATATTCCCCCACAAAATTCACTGTCCCCTTTATTACTGGATACAGCCCAGCAAAATCTTGGTTTTCCTTATAAGGGGGCGGGGCTATATTTGGGTCTTTCAATTTTTCCTTTTCCTGAATCTGAACTGGCATTTGCATTTTCCATATGCGCTTTTTCTCTTTTCCTTCCTTTTCAAATAATGTTAGTATCTCCAATTCTTTTCTTCTTTTCTGATTTCTCTTTTGTGATTTATCCCTTAGTTTATAGTTCTTTACCAGTCCTTTCTGATCCTCACATCTTTCTGTACACCAGGTGCCTCCCTCTGGCCACTGTGTGTTTAATTTACTTGTTCTTTTGGTCCATTTTTGGGAGACATGGGCTATGTCTCCTTTCAGGGCTGGGTACTTTTCTCCCAGAATTTCCACCGGTGTCTTAATTTGATATGGCATGTTCTGTTTCTTTGCACTGCCTTGCGGCTTAATATTTTCTGATATGTTGGTATTTGGCACTATTGTTATTTTTATGCGATATACTGTTTTCCCTTTTTCTGTCCTTGGACTATCTTCCCACTGCACTTCCCTGACTGACACCTGTATTTCCAACCGAGGTCTCAGTATTTGCTTCCCTGTTCTTCCCTCTCCTGGTGATAATCCTTTTTCTTCTGCTAGTGGATAATATGCCTCCACTTGCTCACTGATTTCCAACAGAGCCTTACTTGGTCTGATTTCTTCTATTAATTCTGTCAATGTTTCTTCTACTGCTTCACTCGTCCAATTTTTGTATATTATTTCGTCCCAATTTACGTATGGCCACTCCTTATTCACTTCCTCCAAATTAACTACTTCAGTTATTCTTCTTAGCAGGGCATTTTTCTCACCCTCATACCACTCCCTAAAACCTCCTCCAACTATTTTTACTAGATCTTCTCTAAATAAATGTGTGTTAACACCACTACTTAAGAAATCTATTACTGCAATATTCCTACGTGATTCATCACTGTCGTGATCCTGCTTTACACTCCACATTTACCAACAGCTGCTTACACCGCTATTCCAGATCAACCTTTTCAGGCTTCTCCTTGTAGCCCCTTTACTTTATTTCACTACCTATCCCCTCTCTTCTTCCGGCGGTCAACGTAGGTCCTTAATTACTATATCAGGTAGGAGACCAATCTCTCCTAGATCTCTCCTTCCTCTCGGCTGACGTCTCTCTCTCCGAGGTCCTGGGTAGGTTTGGACTGGCAGGCTTGCCTACACTTACTCTCCTTGGGCAAGTCGTAACCTGGAAGCCCGCTCCAAACCGCTCGACTAACCTAATTGCATCAATTAGCGTTCGGTTTTTGTAGCGTCTCACTTTTTACCCATTCATGGACAATACAGTACATAAAACTAAAGCGTGCTTTTTACATGCAAAATTTGCCCTTCCGATCAGACTCAGTCTCTCAATATTTTACACAATTTTAACTTTACCAATGCAGGTTATCTTTTGGGCAGGTGAGATCCAGGACCAGTGGAGAACCGGGTGCGCCAGGCCTCGAAAACCCCTTTCTGACAACAAGGATTTACATGCATGCAAGTCTGCTTACCTTGTTGACAGAAGGCCGGCTGGGGACTTCTCGGTTCCGGTCGGACCACCGTCTCCCTCGATCCCTCCGGGGTTGAGTCACCGGACGACCTCAACTCTGCCCTGCTCGCAAGCGCCAAATTTTGCCGTGGTTCCCCGTGGACGGCAAGAAGAATTCATCAATCAGAATAGAGAGTCTGAGTCTTGATCTTCCAGGCAGCAAGGCTTTATTAGCTAGTACATTTCAATAAAGCCGGGATTCCCAGGCAAATCCAAAAAACCAGTGCTCTGACTGTCCTTTTTATCCACATTTAGCTTCATTCTTATCTAACAGTCAAGGTTTTTTTGTTGCAGACCCCAAGGCCACTTTTCGTTAGCCACCATGATTTACTAGACCTACGTTATCTGCCTTCTTTCTGTTTTTTCACTAATGAATGTGCTATGATATCACTATGGTTACATCCTGCCTTCTTATCTGAAGTTTATTGTCTAATCTATGCCAAGTCTTTTTTCCCGTTGTCTGACTTTCTCACGTTTATTTAAGAAATTACTTTCAGCTTCTATGTTCATTTATGCGAGTATCCATGTGTATGCTTAATAAGATATGTGATATATATGAGAACTTCTTAAGTAGTGATTATCTCTTCTATGTTAATTATTATCTCCTACTTGTCCTAATAATTATTCCTTCCAATATATGTTGTCTTAATGATTATTCCTTACACTATTTAATCGAATATTTTTTTCACCAGATCTGTCAGGCGTAAGAGAATTCACAGCAGTTAATCCCAGAAAACTTTCACTTTCGAAGTGAATCACTCGCTCCGAATAAGGTGTTTGGCTGGTCTCGTGTTCTGTTCTAATTAACTCTTTAAGGACACACTTCACATCAATCGAACATTATCATCATCAATTTAAAAAAACCTGAAGACATAATTTTCAAGAAATATAATTAATAAAACCTAACTTATACAAAAAGCAAACTTAGTAAATTAATTCACAGCATTATTTATATTTTTACTTTGTTTATCCTTTCATTGAATGTGGGCACCACTGGCATTTGTAACGAAACATAATTACCCTGAGTAGGTGGCGTGAGACAACTGAATGATATGCTACTTCAGAGGCCATTGCTGTGGCTCTGGAGTCACATGTAGGTCAGACCCGGTAAGGATGAGAGATTTCCTTCCCGAAAGGACATCGGTGAACCAGATTGCTTGTATTAAGAAGCCATGGGATAGAGGAGCAGCTGGAATGACATCCAGAAGCCCCACCATCCTCTGGTGCTGACACTCCTGGGTCCACACTAGTACCATGCAGTTGAAGACCAACACCACGGAGCTCACGGGCTCAGCCATAGAGGCATTGAGCTGAGCCATGGTGTAGGCATCTTCTGCCATGGAATGCTGTTCCCACACTAAGGTCTCCACTGCAGACGCCACTCTTGCAGTGTCGGTCTCATTGTGCTGAAGTGACGGCACCATCTCCTCAGATGGGAGACGATGGGACTGCTCCAGTTGGCCTTGCAGTCCGAGAAGGAATGCTGACATCCCTTCATAGAATTCTACAGCGCAGAAAGAGGCCATTCGGTCCATCGAGTCTGCACCAACCACAATCCCACTCAGGCCCTATCCACATATCCCTACATATTTACCCACTAACCCCTCTAACCTATGCATCCCGGGACACTAAGGGGCAAATTAGCATGGCCAATCAACCTAGCCCGCACATCTTTGGACTGTGGGAGGAAACCGGAGCACCCAGAGGAAACCCACGCAGACACAGGGAGAATGTGCCAACTCCATACAGACAGCGACCCGAGCTGGGAATCGAGCCCAGGTCCCTGGAGCTGTGAAGCAGCAGTGCTAACCACTGTGCTACCGTGCCCTTCTTGATACTCATGACTCTGCCTTTGCAGCTTCAGCAGCTGTGGGATGACTGGACCCAGGGGCACATCATCAGCAGTGGGGCTCAGCAGAGTCCTGGCCTCCAGCAACCCTCTGACTGCCGGTCTCCTGAGACATCCCTGCTTCCGCCTGCTGTAGATCATCAGGAGTGTGGTGCTCACCAATGAGTGACACAGAAACCTGCCTGCTTAGTTATCCCACTGAGATGTGAGTATCTGCGCTGGTGCGGGTGACAGGTGTGACGCTTCTTCAATGGTGGGGTTGGAGAAGTCCCCCTCTGAGTTGCTGGAGTCCGTTGTTCTACTGGTTGGCCTGCAAAAGAAGGGAGATGGCATCCGTGTGTTACAAGGGATGCTGAGGGAACATTGATTATTCACTCAAGACTTGAGGAATAACAGCATATGTGTTGAGGATTCCACTTCAACAGCCGCGCAGGTACGGTCTTCCTCTACCCCGATCTGCTTGAGGGCTTGCTCCTCACAACGCGTGAGGATTCGCCGCATGGTTCCAGATGGCTGTGCTCGCTCTCACCTGTTGTGGCTGAGTTTGTTGACATTTAAGATAGCGGTGAGGTGTTGCAGGCATGGAGCTTGAGTGGGAGCTGGAGAGTGAGGCGCATAGCAGCTCCTGGGGGGAGCATGGTGATGGGGAAGGAAGGGTGGGGGAGGGGTGATCTCTGGTGCCTGGTGTTGGCAAAGGCCAAAGTGGCTGAATGACAGAAAGGGTTGGGGTGCAAAGGGTTTTTTGAGGGGGTCCAGTGGGAGACTGGGGTGTTCACTTACCCTGGCTGAGCAGAGAAGATCATTCATCTTCTTCTGATACTGCTTCCCCGTCCTTGTCTGTAGTGCATTTTCACTCACCACTGCATTCCAGACAGAGATGGTGACCCTGTTGGAAAACCGTCTCCAGGAGCAGGGGTCGAGTGTGTCCCAACTCTGCTCCACTCCATCCAGCATCCTGGTGAGGGCCCCCTCCAAAACGCACGGTGCAGGCTTCTTGGCTGCCACCCCCTGCATTCGAACAAGTGCTGGGGAACCGCTCACATGGAGGCCCCCAGTGCTTGCAGCAGTTAAGTTGTTGCAGAGTGAGTGAATCAGATGGAACACACTGCAAGTGCGCTTGATAGTCACGGGAATAAAAAGGGATGAAGATCAGCAGGTGTACAGCCCGGGCCCTCCAGCCAGGTGACCCTGGGCATCTCCAGCCCATCTGACTCCGTGAGCAACACACCTCCAGTCTTTGACACTGAGGAGGGCAACAGTCAACCATCCATGCAGACCAAAAGCATGCCTGGACCCTCCAAGTCCTGGCTCCCTCAGAGGATGCCTACCAAGGTCATCTCAGGCAACAGGGCATGGAAGTCAGCAGGCTGCCTCAACCTCAGCTGTGAATCCTGGGGATACACCTAGACATAGCATGAGAGTGAGGAAGATTAGGAAACAGTGTGATTGGAACCCACACTCAGGCAGCAGTGTGAGGACAAAGGGGTCAGAAGGTCAAAATTATCAGGGATGCTTATGTGCAGGATCTCAATGGGCACGGGTGAAGATAGGCACTAGTCTAGGTAGATCACCATTTTGTATTGAATGCTTTGAATAAAATGTCACCTTGGTCAACCACAGAGCCACCATCCCGTCTGGTAGTGCCACCAAGCTTAGGAAGCAATGTGCCCATCTGGTGCCTCATCCCTGTGGAATGTGAGAACGGCAGTGCAATGTTCCTCCCACTCCAGCAACTCAATAAGGAGGCACTGCTGCTGGCATGCCACCCCCCTCCCCCAAGCCCATCCCCCAACCCCCATCCATGGAAGGGTGAACCCGTCCCCCATCCCCCTCCATCAAAGCTCACCCCTCTAATGCCTAACAGTGCTCTCTAGTGGTCAAAAGGCAAAGGGCTGTTGAGGTGTTGCCAGGCTGCCCACCTCGGATGTAAGATGGATGTGAACCAGGATCCCTGATTTTGTTGGGGCCCATAGTAGCTGACGCTGCGCATCCCTGGAGTGAGAGACCTGTGATAAGCTTATTTGACGGCTCTCTGTCAGGCATATCGCTGATAGAAGGAGAGACTAGGATCCAAGGGCACAGCCTCAGATTAGAACTGAGATGAGGAGGAATTTCTTCAGCCAGAGGGTGGTGAATCTATGGAATTCATTGCCACAGAGGGCTGTATTTGAGACAGCTTTTGCAGAGTCTGGTAGGTGTGGTCCACCATCCCCTGAGACAGAGAGAGCCTTCTATGACACTACATCTCTGACATCTGCCCGCATGATGACCGACATCGGAATGAATACCTTTGGCCGGTATCTCCGCATCTGTGGTGCCGTTCCTGGAACACTGAGAGGCTCAGTCTCTCCCTCCTCTGTAAGGCACTGGTCCTGGCCAGGTGCCACAGCACATTGATGTCTCTGCTGCTGCTCTGTGTCAATAAGGAAGACAGCAACTCGACAGGCTCCATGATCCCCCAGAGCATTCACCGTAAAGAAAAGAATAGCACAGTGAGCCACAAGGGTTCTTGAGAAAGTCCCGACCCTTCTCCCTCAATTTGTCTGGGATTAACACCCAATCGCAGCGCACTCAGTAGGTGCCTCAACACCATCCCTCACACCCTCCACTCGGGCACCATAGCCACATTGGTCCCTGTCAACTTCAGGATGCAGCGCAAGGACCCACCAGGGTCTCAGTGGCACCAAACGTGTCCGCATTCCCCAAGCACCACCCCCCGGCGCAAAGAAACCTGGCGTCAGGTTGGAGGGCAGTCAAGTGGCTGCACATGACCAGTGTTTGCATCCTGAAGGGGGGCCTCACCAACGCATCCCGTCACGACCTCGATTGGGGTGTTTGGTGATCGACATCACCATCACACCCTGCATAAGGGGGGCACATCAGTGTTACCTGTGGGATGTTGTAACCTTTCTGCGGATGTCAGCACAATACCTGGGACATCGGCTTGCAAAGGGTTCACAATTGGCCTCCAGTAAACGGCAGTGCTGTTTGGCTGCACAGCATTTACTGGCAATAATCATCAGTGAGGGGAGGCTGGGGTGGCTGCTCAGCCAAGTGTCTGTCTCTTGTGACAGACCAGGCACAGTTGAATCGTGCGATGCCAGCAATTAGCAAATCCAGCTCATTCCTAGAGGGCACCCTTTATCTCCCTGGCCACAAGAGGTGCAGTGCAGAGCTGAGCAGCGGTGCAGAGCTGAGCAGCGGTGCAGAGCTGAGCAGCCTTCCATGACCTATTGAGATCTACCCTGCACATCAGCATCCCTGATCATTTTGACCTTCTGAGCAGCCTCTCCCTTTGTCCTCACACTGCCTCCTGAGTGTGGGTTCCAATCACACTGCAGTCACCCTCCCCTTCAGGCCGCAAGAGGGGAGACGCAGCCCATTCCTGAATCTACTGTGCCCTGACAGCCCAGTCTCTTATGGGACCCACCTGGGTAACTCACAGTTGCCCCAGTGCTGAACCTCTTGTTTTCAAGCCCACACTTGCCAACCATTACGAAGAAAAGGTACTCCCTAATCTGCGATATGGACAGGAACCCAGGACGGAGGACATGGGGAGTTTTGCCTTTAAAACAAGGGGTGCACCGACATGAAGGGGAAGTACAGCCTGTAGGTGACCCTTCCCCACCCCTCTCCCTGAAATGGAGATTGTGAGACCCTCACCCCCACCCAGGTGTCAGTTATCTGTGTCTTCCGAGTCCTCTCCGATGTGCCCTGTGCAGTGAACGCCCCGGAGGGTGCTGGCTGCCTGAGAGCTCAGCTCCGAAATCCCCCTCGGAGGTAAAGGTGCCAGGGTCACACTTATGTAGAGCTGTTGTAAATGGTGCTGGCATGATGCATTAAAATGAGCTTTCTGTGGTCCCAGGCATATTTCACACTATTCTGCCGGTGAGGGACCGGAAAGATCAGAATTCAAAAACACACCAGCGCAAATTGTATTTTCCGGATTTTGAGTGCTTGCTGCCATTCCTGCAGATAGAGTGCGGGTTCAAAGTTGTTCCATTGTGTCTGCGCCGGCCATCAAACACCAATGTATTCCAATCCCATTTCCCAGCACTTGCTCTGCTATGGCATTTAAAGCATTTATCTAAATGCTTCGTAAATGTTCTGAGGGTTCCCATCTCTAACACCCTTTCAGGCAGTGAGTTCCTGATTCTCACCACCCTCTGGGGAACTGGATGTTTCTCAAATCCCCTCGAAATCTCCTGCCCCGACCTTAAATTTATTTCTAAGAGAAAGATAAAATACTGCAGATGCTGGAATCTGGAACAACAACAGAAAATGCTGGAAAATCACAGCAGGTCTGACAGCATCTTCGGCTCTGACGAAGGGTCATCCAGACTCAATGTTGGCTCTATTCTCTCTCCACAAATGCTGTCAGACCTGCTGAGATTTTCCAATATTTTCATCTATGGAGAGAGAATAGAGGCAAAGTTTCAAGTCTGGATGACCCTTCGTCAGAGACAATGATGCTGTCAGACTTGCTGAAATTTTCCGTTTTTGTCTTAAATTTATTCCCTCGGTTTCCTCTACACATCCTCCAATTTATAGAGTCATAGAGGTTTACAGCATGGAAACAGGCCCTTCGACCCAACTTGTGCGTGCTGCCCCACAATGTCTTCACCTTCAACAACCAGTTCTTCATCCAGACACACGGAACAGCCATGAGGACCAAATTCGCACCTCAATATGCCAATATCTTCATGCACAGGTTCGAACAAGACTTCTTCACCGCAGAGGACCTTCAACCGATGCTATACACTAGATACATCGATGACATTTTCTTCCTTTGGACTCATGGTGAACAATCACTGAAACAACTCTATGATGACATCAACAAGTTCCATCCCACTATCAGACTCACCATGGACTACTCTCCGGAATCGGTTGCATTCTTGGACACACGCATCTCCATTAAGGACAGTCACCTCAGCACTTCACTGTTCCGCAAGCCCACGGATAACCTCACGATGCTCCACTTCTCCAGCTTCCACCCTAAACATGTTAAAGAAGCCATCCCCTACGGACAAGCCCTCCGTATACACAGGATCTGCTCGGATGAGGAGGATTGCAACAGACACCTCCAGACACTGAAAGATGCCCTCATAAGAACAGGATATGGCGCTCGACTCATCGATCGACAGTTCCGACGCGCCACAGCGAAAAACCGCACTGACCTCCTCAGAAGACAAACACGGGACACGGTGGACAGAGTACCCTTCGTCGTCCAGTATTTCCCTGGAGCGGAGAAGCTACGGCATCTCCTCCGGAGCCTTCAACATGTCATTGATGAAGACGAACATCTCGCCAAGGCCATCCCCACACCCCCACTTCTTGCCTTCAAACAACCGCACAACCTCAAACAGACCATTGTCCGCAGCAAACTACCCAGCCTTCAGGAGAACAGTGACCACAACACTACACAACCCTGCCACAGCAACCTCTGCAAGACGTGCCGGATCATCGACACAGATGCCATCATCTCACGTGAGAACACCATCCACCAGGTACACAGTACATACTCTTGCAACTCGGCCAACGTTGTCTACCTGATACGCTGCAGGAAAGGATGTCCGGAGGCATGGTATATTGGGGAAACTATGCAGACACTGCAACAACGGATGAATGAACACCGCTCGACAATCACCAGGCAGGAGTGTTCTCTTCCTGTTGGGGAGCACTTCAGCGGTCACGGGCATTCGGCCTCTGATATTCGGGTAAGCATTCTCCAAGGCGGCCTCTGCAAGACGTGCCGGATCATCGACACAGATGCCATCATCTCACGTGAGAACACCATCCACCAGGTACACGGTACCTACTCTTGCAACTCGGCCAACGTTGTCTACCTGATACGCTGCAGGAAAGGATGTCCCGAGGCATGGTACATTGTCGAAAGCATGCAGACGCTGCGACAACGGATGAATGAAATTTGATCCATACTCTCTCTCTTTTTTTTTCCTCTTCGACGAGAGTTTAACGACAGTAAATAAAATTGATGCGCAACTCAAACACGAGGCCTGAAGCTCAGTAAATGAAAGGCTTTTATTTACTGTAATGAAGCTACCAGAACTTATATACACTATCCCAGACTGAAGGGGTCCCGGCCAGAGCAGGGAATCTTATACCTCTCCCAGGAGGCGGAGCCCGACTGGGATGTGCCACAACACTACAGTACAAAGGTGTAACAACCCCACCCTAACCCCAACAGCAACAATAGCACAACCCAACAGTAACATATGTACATCCTTGTAGTACTGGCCAGCCCCTGGCTCAGTACTATCCAGTGGGAACCAACGATGGTTCACCACAGAGGTGGTGTTGTTCTGTCTAATTTCACTTTCATTCTCACATTCTAACTATCCACCAATTCCCCAGTTATTAATCCAGGAGGACTTTCTTATCCTCTCTGTACTCGGAAGACAGGCCCAGATTTTTGAATTCACCTCCTGACACACAGCACGATCCCAAACTGGGAAATTTCACTCTCCCAACCTGGGCTTTTTTTGAACATTGTCCAGACCGGCAGTGTGGAATTTCCCGATAGGGACTCCGTGTGTGACAGGAACATGGAATTGGGAAGTCCAGGCTCATGTTTATTTTCCCTCCTTTGTTTCTGATCTAATTCTCTTTCAGTTGTGAAGAAAGGTGCTGCTGAATTGTCTGATCAGCCGAGTGTTTCAGCATTTTGTGTTTTTGGGATTGCTGCCAGTTCCAGGTATCCAGCAGCAGGAAGAGAGACTGCACTGTGAAACTTTACTGAGCTGTCTACAGCTCGACATCACCATCTTCTGGCTGAAATCGGCACTACAATGAACTGCAAGGGAAAGTTCAACACTCTGGGCTGAATGTTCACTGTGATCACCGGTCACAAAACAGGCGTTGGAGTCAAGTGTGGGAGCAGAGTGAGAAATGGAAACGGGGAAGAAATCCCAGCTACAGACTGGGAAACGGGGAGAGATGGAGGATGGGACTGGGTGGTTTGACTGACTGAAGCAGGGAGGAGAGACACAAGATATTTAATTTACTTTGTTCTTCAAACCTGTGTGCTTTAAGCTCTAATGGCAAATGAAGACACAAATAAGGGCCTGATTTTACCAACAATTTGCGCCCGTTTTCGGGCGCGAAATCGTGGTGAAGTCGGGTGTGAGGCCTTTATCGCGATCTGCACCCGCGTCGACGCAGATCGCCACTTTACCGAGACCCGCGAATGGCGGGGATCCGTTCCACGCCCAAATCGGGCGCAATGATGATTTAAATGCATTTGCATGCATTTAAATTGAATTAATGAACTGCCCACCCAACTCTATCAGCATTTCCCCCTTTACCACTGCGTTTACCAATCCGGAACCGCGATTTTAGGGATTTGCTGAATAAAAGTCTGAAACGGACGCTCCAGCTTCTGAAGAGCGCGTTCAGTGTTTCCAACGGCTCTCTGACTCAGATCAGTGGTGGGAAGGGAGGAGGGAGGTGGGTCAGATCATTCTCTGGTTGGAGGGGGTAGGAGGGGAGTGAGGCCAGATTGTTGCCTGGTTGGGGGAGGAGGAGGAGGAGGAGGAGGTGGGTCAGATGTATCTCAGGGGGGTGGGTGGGGGGAGAGCCGGCCATTGTCTGGTGGTGGGGGAGGCTGATCGTTGTCTGGTGGTGGGGAGGGAGGAGGAGGCGGGTCAGATGTTCCTCTGGAGGGGAGGGGGAGTGAGGCCAGACCATTCACTGGGGGGAAGGGGGGGGCAGGGAGTGAGGCCAGATCATTGTCTTGCGGGGGGGGGGCAGGAGGGAGGCGGGTAAGATGTATCCCGGGGTGGGGGCTGATGGATCTCTGGTGGGGGGGGCAGATGTATCTCGGGGTGGGGGGGAAGATGGATCTCGGAGTGGGGGAGCAGGGGGGTCCGCTGCCACTCTGAGGGTGATCAGTGGGGGGGGGAGGGGTAGCGATCGGTCTGGGTAGTGGGCGGGGTTGATAAGGGGGACAGTGATGTGTGTGTGTTCCCCTTATCCACCCCCCCGCTACCCAGAACGATCGCCACCCCTGCCCCCCTCCCCCCACCAATCACCCGCAGAATGGCAGCGGACCCCACTGCCCCCCCCCCCCCCCCACCAGAGATCCATCTGCCCCCCCCCCCCCCCCCCCGAGATGCACCCTCGCTGCTGCTTTTTGCTCCGGGCCGCTTTCTCCGCTTTCTGCGGCTGGGGAGCGATCTGACACGGGCGCGCTTAATCAGTGCTTGGTCCTCTGCTATTTTTATTAATGACCTAGAGGAGGGGGCTGAAGGGTGGATCAGTAAATTTGCTGATGACACCAAGATTGGTGGAGTAGTGGATGAGGTGGAGGGCTGTTGTAGACTGCAAAGAGACATAGATAGGATGCAAAGCTGGGCTGAAAAATGGCAGATGGAGATAACCCTGATAAATGGGAGGTGATTCATTTTGGTAGGACAAATTTAAATGTGGATTACAGGGTCAAAGGTAGGGTTCTGAAGACTGTGGAGGAACAGAGAGATCTTGGGGTCCATATCCACAGATCTCTGAAGGTTGCCACTCAAGTGGATAGAGCTGTGAAGAAGGCCGATAGTGTGTTAGCGTTTATTAACAGGAGGTTTGAGTTTAAGAGCCGTGGGGTTATGCTGCAACTGTACAGGACCTTGGTGAGACCACATTTGGAATATTGTGTGCAGTTCTGGTCACCTCACTATAAGAAGGATGTGGAAGCGCTGGAAAGAGTGCAGAGGAGATTTACCAGGATGCTGCCTGGTTTGGAGGGTAGGTCTTATGAGGAAAGGTTGAGGGAGCTAGGGCTGTTCTCTCTGGAGCGGAGGAGGCTGAGGGGAGACTTAATAGAGGTTTATAAAATGATGAAGGGGATAGATAGAGTGAACATTCAAAGACTATTTCCTCGGGTGGATGGAGCTATTACAAGGGGGCATAACTATAGGGTTCGTGGTGGGAGATACAGGACGGATATCAGAGGTAGGTTCTTTACGCAGAGAGTGGTTGGGGTGTGGAGTGGACTGCCTGCAGTGATAGTGGAGTCAGACACTTTAGGAACATTTAAGCGGTTATTGGATAGGCACATGGAGCACACCAGGATGATAGGGAGTGGGGTAGCTTGATCTTGGTTTCAGATAAAGCTCGGCACAACATTGTGGGCCGAAGGGCCTGTTCTGTGCTGTACTGTTCTATGTTCTATGTTCTAATGCACTGCCTGCCCAACTCTATCAACATTTCCCCCTTTACCACCGCGTTTACCAATCCGGAAACGCGCTTTTAGGGACCTGCTGAATAAAAGTCTGAAACGGAAGCTCCAGCCTCTGAAGGGAGCGTTCAGAGCTTCCAATGACTCTCTGACTCAGATCAGTGGTGGGGTGGAGGAGGGGTGTGAGGTCAGATCATTGCCTGGTTTGGGGGGGGAGGAGTAGGAAGCGGGTCAGATGTATCTCTGGGGCGGGGGGGGGGGGGAGGGCCGATCGTTGTCTGGTGGTGGGGGGGAGGTGGAGGAGGAGGCGGGTCAGATGTATCTCTGGTGGGGGGGAGGGCTGATCGTTGTCTGTGGGGAGGGAGGAGGAGGCAGGTCAGACGGGAGGGGGAGTGAGGCCAGGCCATTCTCTGGGAGGGGGGGGAATGAGGCAAGTTTGTTGTTAGGGGTGGGGCGGGTGGGAGTGAGGCCAGATCGTTGTCTGGGGGGTCGGAGTGAGCCAGATCGTTGTATGAGGGGGCGGGGAGTGAGGCCAGACCATTCTCTGGGGGGGAGGAGGGGGAGGGAGTGAGGCCAGATCGTTGGCTTGGGGGGATGGGGCGAGAGGAGGGAGGCAGGTAAGATGTATCTCGGGGGGGGTGCAGATGGATCTCTGGTGGGGGGGGCAGATGTATCTTGAGGGGGGAATGGATCTCTGGTGGGGGGGGGGGCAGATGGATCTCTGGTGGGGGGGCAGGGGGGTCCGCTGCCACTCTGCGGGTGATCAGTTGGGGGGAGGGTTGGCGATCGGTCTTGGTAGTGGGCGGGGTGGATAAGGGGGACAGTGGTGTGTGTGTGTCCCCCTTATCCACCCCCCTGCTACCCAGACCGATTGCCACCCCTGCCCCCTCCCCCCCCACCCATTGCCCACAGAGTGGCAGCGGACCCCCCTGCCCCCCCCCCCACCAGAGATCCATCTGCCCCCCCCCCTCCAGATATCCATCTGCAACCCCCCCCACCGGAGATCCATCTGCCCCCTCCCACCAGAGATCCATCTGCGCTTCCCCCCAACCAGACATCCATCTGACCCCCCCCACCAGAGATCCATCTGCTGCCCCCTGCCCAAAATACACCCTCACTGCCGCTTTTCGTTCCCGGGCTGCTTTCTCTGCTTTCTGCGGCCGGGGAGTGATCCAAAACGGCGCGCTTGTTCCGATTTTTTTCTAACTGCACATGTGCAGTTCAGAGCCCCGATTATTTTGGCAGCGCTAAGCCCCGCCCACAGCGCGAATTGGACTGGAGATGGCTGAGAGCGTATGGGGGCGCCTGAAAGCAGATTTCTAAGTTGGATCTGCATTACGCTCAGATTCAGCACTAAAAATGAAAATGGTAAAATCGGGCCCTAGTCGACTTTCTTTATTCTGGGCTCTGACGAAGGCTCATCCAGACTCGAAATGTTCGCTCTAACTCTCTCCACAGATCTGTCAGACCTACTGAGATTTTCCAGCATTTTTCTGTTTTTGTCTCTATTTTGTAGCTACTTCGAAACGAGTCAATCCCTGCAATGCATCAACTAAATCCTCTCTATCCGTTACTGAAATTGAGGCTGATTTCCACTTGCATACGAAACCTGGCCAGGGTTTTGCCACATAACTATCAGTCTTCTCCCTGATGTTGTTGCCTTCTGTGAATGTTGGTGCGGATTTTGACTGAACACAAGCTCTTTGTTAGCATTCCTATACCCCAACGGGTCGTTGGCAGCCAGCCAATGAATTGATAGAAATAGAAATAGAAACCCTACAGTACAGAAGGAGGCCATTCGGCCCATCGAGTCTGCACCGACCACAATCCCACCCAGGCCCTACCCCCATATCCCTACATATCCACCCACTAATCCCTCTAACCTACGCATCTCATAACACTAAGGGGCAATTTTAGCATGGCCAATCAACCTAACCCACACATTTTTGGACTGTGGGAGGAAACCGGAGCACCCGGAGGAAACCCACGCAGACACGAGGAGAATGTGCAAACTCCACACAGACAGTGACCCAAGCCGGGAATCCGATCAGATCACATTGTTCGATGCGGCCAATCAGATCGAGCCAGCACAGAGGATCGGGACCCACCAGACCCCATCATGTTTATACCTTCCTGCATGTAGCCCACATTCCAGTGCCCATATAAGGAGACACTGGCTCCACCTCCTTCAGCTCTTTGTTTGGAATAAGTCTCAGGCCAACTTGGCCACAGGAAACCCTAGCGTGCTCACAACATTGACCAAAAACCTGTTTTGCTTGATTGAAGTTGAATCTCTGCAGGTTATTCAGCTACAGTCCTTCCTCTTGACCCTTGAAGCCACAGGCAAAATGGATCACTGACCCATGACCAAATCGACATGGAAGTGAAACTCAAACCGCAAGACAATCAAATAAATTCATTCAAATTACACAATATCAATGTTATATCACATACATCACTGAATATATTACATCCGGCATTCCTGTTTACACCACCATAACTCTGCATTTAACTGTTTGGTTACCTCCATCTTCCATTTAATAACCCTTATTGTCACCACAATTAAATACAACAAGTTGGGAAAGATTATTAATTGTTGCAGGCTTTGACATTCAGCCTTTTAATTTGTACCCTTCAAGTAACCAGACCAAGTCACAGAGTTCTCTTAAACAGCTGTTTCAATTCAAGCTATATAGCGAGGACACTGGAAAGTCACAGGTCAGTGCTGGTAACGAACCAGAGCCCAGATTTTAGGAATAAACAAGCAGTTATAGTTTCAAATTCGACTACAAGTAATTAGCATATCCCAATCAGAGTATATGAGTTACCTCTATCCATTCATAACTTTTGATTCATAAGGTCCAGATATCAAAACCAATCACAATCTTACATGCCTTCTTATTAATTATAATATCCAATCAGCGTGAAGACTTAATCATGTCAGCTGACCTAATTCATCATTGTTACAAGTTATCATTGATGACCCAGTTTGTGTCCGTGAATATCGCTCCTCCTCCCAGCTCCAGGTGTCTGATTTAATAAATTCTCTCAGACGAAAGGCCTCAGTGCTGATCTGTGAAGACTTTTATAAAGACCTCTGGTTTTTCTCACAACAGTTTACATGATTTTTAAACTTGTGTGATTATTAACCCTTTCAGACCCCCCTTTGGCCATTGGGTGACCACCCAAAGAGGCCAATGCAATGTTGAGAATACTTCTCCGAATCCTTTGGGTGGCCAGTCATCCAGGTACGAGAGGTATCCTAAACTATTCTGCTGCAAATTTCAGCTTTAACTTTTCCCCTTCTTTTATACAGGGAGCCATGGGAATACCACCTCTCTTCCTACAGTCATCTCCAATTGGTTAGGCTGTTCCCCACCGTTCCTGGAAAAACAATGTCCCACCACTGGTGTGTTCCTGATCGTTTTAACCTGGTGGCAGACTGGGTGGCTCGGTTCACCTGTTTACGTCCCTTATGCATTTGTCCTTTCGAGCACTTGACATATTGATGGGCAATTTGCATCGACTCCTCCGTGGCCCGTCTTACCAGTTTCCCCGGTGTCTCGTCAATGGGGGGGCGATGGCCGAGTGGTATTATTGCCAGACTATTAATCCAGAAACTCAGCTAATGTTCTGGGGACCTGGGTTCGAATCCATAGAATTCATAGATCTTATGAGGAATTGATTTCACTCTCCATTGCACGGGACTGCCGTGTGTAACACCCTTCACCCCAAATCCCCGATGGACAGAAGGAGGATCCCACATGGACAGCATCCCACTGGGAGACCCTGCCTCCTCCGGACAACAGGACAGAACGCCACAGAGTGTCTGGATGGGCGATGAGATCGAGGGAGTGGAAGCTGTGCAAGAGCAGCCCGTACAGGAAACCCCTCCGGGCAGAGTGGAATGGCAGAGAGGGGATTTACCCTCAATCAGACACTCCGGAACCATGGACAGGAGCTGGATTAGCCAACAAAATGGGCCCTGAATCTGATGTCCACAATATTGGTGATCCACTGTCAAACTCTTTCTCCTGATCCAGGTGGGATTGGTCAGGGTGGATCCTGTGGGCCAGCACGGTGCCAAGGTGAGCAGACATGGTCCTGACAAAGATCCTGTAGTCCGTGCTGAGGAGGAGACTGGGCATCACTTCATAAACAGGAGGAGATCCCCCCTCTTGGGCAGCAGGACAATGATGGAGAGGAACATTTCCCCGGTCACCAGATTTTCCTTCAGGACCCGTGTGTAGTCTCCCCACCCACCCCCCAGGACATCCCAGAACCTGCTCTATGGTCAGCTTGTCCAGCTCCGGGGACTTGCCCCTCGAGAGCCGGTCAGGGACACTGGTCGGCTCAGTCAGGCTAAGGGGAAAATCGAGTCACTCAGCACTCTCTGTGCTGACCTTCAACAGATCCTCCCACAAACCTGTCAGCATCATCACTGGACAGATCCAGAGAGAAGAGAGTTCGGGAGAAGGCTGGGGTCTGGACACTGATACTCTCCGATTCAAGACTCGGGATCCGTCATCATGCAGCAGCCCCAGGAGCTGCTTACGGAGTCGCTGTCTTTTTTCCAGTGAGTAGAAGATGGGGGAGACACTGTCCAGGTCCTGAAGGAACCGGATCTGTGATCTCACAAACACACCACAGGACTCGATAATCTGCTGCTCCCTCAGAGCGCCCTTCTTCTCTCCGTACACCTTCCACAGGGCCGGTCCTTGTTGTGGGGCTTCTAGGATGCTTTGCTCGTTAATGTACTTATAATCACCATTCCCCTCAAATAGCCAGACAAAGTCACAGAGTGGTTCAAAATGATTTATTGAAGACGAGAGCGACAGGACCCTCTTTAGACCATTAAGGCCAGTCAGAGTTCAGAATTTAGAAATACACAAGCAGTTATAGTTTCAAATTTGATTACAAGTAATTAGCATGGACCAATCAATGTACAGGAGTTATCTCTATCCACTCACAGTTATTGATTAAGGTTACATCATTCATAAGGTACAGATATTGAAACAAATCACATTCACCTTACGTTTGCTTAATTGTAATATCCAATCAGCATTAGGTTTTGATTGTAGGTTAATGTTCCAACTATCTTTGGACACCCCAGCTGTGTCTGAATGTAAGAACATAAATCAATCCTCCCATTCCAAATGTCTGCTTCAATGGCCTCTCCCAGATGAATACATCTTCCTCCCCTTCTGTTTATATGAAAGGTCTGTAACTCAGACACTCGGCCTTTGCCTGGCAATAGCAGCTTACTATTCTGATATGCATGTCTCTGCTGATAAACTGTGTTCAGGCTTTTTTGTGGTTTAACCCTTTCACTGGACACAGTTATTAATATGGCTACTATTCTTTGGCTACTATTCTATGGCTACGAAAGAGGTGGAATGTCTTGTGAAAGGAAGAGGGAAGCTTATGTAGGGATGAGGAAACAAGGTTCAGATGGCTCGATTGAGGGTGACAAGTTAGCAAGGAATGAGCTGAAAAAGGGGCTTAGGAGAGCTAGGAGGGGACATGAGAAGTCCTTGGCGGGTCTGATCAAGGAAAACCCCAAGGCTTTTTACTCTTATGTGAGGAATAAAAGAATGACCAGGGTGAGGTTAGGGCCGGTCAAGGACAGTAGTGGGAACTTGTGTATGGAGTCAGTAGAGATAGGCGAGGTGATGAATGAATACTTTTCTTCAGTGTTCACCAAGGAGAGGGGCCATGTTTTTGAGGAAGAGAAGGTGTTACAGGCTAATAGGCTGGAGGAAATAGTTGTTCGGAGGGAGGATGTACTGGCAGTTTTGAATAAACTGAAGGTCGATAAGTCCCCTGGGCCTGATGAAATATATCCTCGGATTCTTTGGGAGGCAAGGGATGAGATTGCAGAGCCTTTGGCTTTGATCTTTGATCTTTGGGTCCTCACTGTCCACGGGGTTGGTGCCAGAGGACTGGAGAGTGGCAAATGTTGTTCCTCTGTTTAAGAAAGGGAATAGAAATGACCCTGGTAATTATAGACTGGTTAGTCTTACTTCGGTGGTTGGTAAATTGATGGAAAAGGTCCTGAGGATGGGATTTACGACCATTTAGAAAGATGCGGATTAATCCGGGATAGTCAGCACGGATTCGTGAGGAGGTAACTAAGTGTGTTGATGAAGGTAGGGCAGTTGATGTCCTATACATGGATTTTAGTAAGGCGTTTGATAAGGTCCCCCATGGTCGGCTTATGATGAAAGTAAGGAGGTGTGGGATAGAGGGAAAGTTGGCAGATTGGATAGGTAATTGGCTATCTGATCGAAGACAGAGGGTGGTGGTGGATGGAATATTCTCTGGCTGGAGGCAGGTTGCTAGCGGAGTGCCACAGGGATCAGTGCTTGGTCCTCTGCTCTTTGTGATTTTTATTAATGACTTAGAGGAGGGGGCTGAAGGGTGGATCAGTAAATTTGCTGATGACACCAAGATTGGTGGAGTAGTGGATGAGGTGGAGGGCTGTTGTAGGCTGCAAAGAGACATAGATAGGATGCAAAGCTGGGCTGAAAAATGGCAAATGGAGTTTAACTCTGATAAATGTGAGGTGATTCATTTTGGTAGGACTAATTTAAATGTGGATTACAGGGTCAAAGGTAGGGTTCTGAAGACTGTGGAGGAACAGAGAGATGTTGGGATCCATATCCACAGATCTCTAAAGGTTGCCACTCAAGTGGATAGAGCTGTGAAGAAGGCCTATAGTCTGTTAGCTTTTATTAACAGCGTGTTGGAGTTTAAGAGCCGTGGGGTTATGCTGCAACTGTACAGGACTTTGGTGAGACCACATTTGGAATATTGTGTGCAGTTCTGGTCACCTCACTATAAGAAGGATGTGGAAGCGCTGGAAAGAGTGCAGAGGAGATTTACCAGGATGCTGCCTGGTTTGGAGGGTAGGTCTTATGAGGAAAGGTTGAGGGAGCTAGGGCTGTTCTCTCTAGAGCGGAGGAGGCTGAGGGGAGACTTAATAGAGGTTTATAAAATGATGAAGGGGATAGATAGAGTGGACGTTCAAAGACTATTTCCTCGGGTGGATGGAGCTATTACAAGGGGGCATAACTATAGGGTTCATGGTGGGAGATATAGGAAGGATATCAGAGGTAGGTTCTTTACGCAGAGAGTGGTTGGGGTGTGGAATGGACTGCCTGCAGTGATAGTGGAGTCAGACACTTTAGGAACATTTAAGCGGTTATTGGATAGGCACATGGAGCACACCAGGATGATAGGGAGTGGGATAGCTTGATCTTGGTTTCAGATAAAGCTCGGCACAACATCGTGGGCCGAAGGGCCTGTTCTGTGCTGTACTGTTCTATGTTCTATGTTCTCTTCTATAATTATTAGTATGGGTACTATTCCCCCTCAGTCCTCAACTCAGAGTGAACTCCAGGTCGAGCACCTCCTGCTCCCACCCCTCAACCATGGCCTTCTGTCCCCTCATCGAACCCCTCACAGACTCCCGACAGAAGATGTGAACCTTCTGCGAGACGTGCTAGGAATTTCAGCTAGGAATTTCCGGAATTCCCTGAGGGAGATGAGGGGGAGTCCCCCACTGACGATGGACTCTAACTGCTCCCTGGTGCCCTCCACTGAGTCCCAGTCTTCCTCCGTCTTCTCACTGTCAGGGACCACCCCCCCACCCCCCCCCACCCCACCCCCCCCACCCCCCCACCCCCCCCCCACCCCCCCCACCTCAGTCACCCCAGCCGGCTCTGCCTCTGTCACCATCGAATTCCCAGGATCGAGGGCAGAGGGCCCCTCCCTGGGCTGCTCTGTAGGTTCTGGGTCAGAGGGTGACGGCGGTTCAGGATCCCGCTCCACCTCAGGCACCAGGCCACACGGCGACTCAGGGAAAAGCTCCATCCACAGAACCAGTGACCCCAGGTTTAAAATCAAAGATGGAGAATGGGGGCCTTCCCCCCCACCTCCACCTACCCCCCCCCCCTCCCCAGTGACCCAGTGTGTGGGGCCTTCCCCTTCCCAACCCAGTGACCCAGTGTGTGGGATCTTCCCCTCCCCCACCCAGTGATCCAATGTGTGGGTTCTGTTTAATTGAACCCTCGACCAGGTCGAGCAGGTCCTGGGGGATATCAGCCCGTGGCCGGGTGGGCTCAGCCTCATCGACCTCGCCCGTCCCAGCCTCCAGTGTGTCCGACTTGGTGACGAGTGACTGGATTATACCGAGTGGATCCTCCGGCCCTCCCTCAGGCAGGGGTCCTCACACATCCCCGGGAGGTACAGGCCGGACCAGAGGGATCCGTCTCACCCTCCCGAGGAATGGACGACCCCCGCTGACAGTGTATGACAATGGGAGGGGGGCAGGATCCGCGAAGGACACCAACCCCTCTTCTATAGAGGAACAAACCCCCACCCCCCCGCCACCCCCACCTACAAGAAACTGTCTTTATTTGGATGAAGGGATAAAACCCTCATCCTCCTGGATTGTTACTGTCCGGGGACAGATTTTCAGGGGTTCTGTGTTTTTATCCCCATCAGTGGGTTCGGGACTGAAATAAGGATAGAGTTTCTCAGTGAATGTACCAGTGAAAGTGTAGATATGGGATTTGTTATCCGAGTTATAAAAGGACACCTTCCCTCCCTCATAATCCAGACAGACTCGAATCTTTCTCGGATTCACACTCAGATCTAAATGTTTCCATGATTTCTCACAAGCCCAGTATTCATTCCCCTGCCACAGCGCCATTGTCCAGAATCCGTTATCTGGATTCAGGGTGATTTGCCCCTTCCGATTGATGGACTCCTTGGCCACACCCACACTCCACTCAGTCTTGTTTCCCAGCTCCACCTCCCAGGAATGTTTTCCTGATGTGAATCCCTCTGATCCCAGGACACAGGGACAGGGATCAAATCTCTCCGGATTGTCGGGGAGCTGCTGCCATTTCTCAGTGTTTCTCACGGTGCTCAGGTCCTCAGACAGGAGAAGTTCAGGATGGGCTGTATTAGGGTCGAAGGTGACTGGAGCTGGGAACAGATGGACACGGATAAAATGTTAGTCACTCTCACTGTAACTTTCACAGCCGGTTAGTGATTGGGAAAATCAGCAATGATCCAGAATTAGAAATTCATCCCCCGGGGAAGAGTTTAAACAGCGCACAGGGGAAAGGGGAAGACACTGCCCGGGGAAGGTTTTACCCGGACACCACACCCTGCAGTGAGGCTGAGGATATAGATGGGCTGAAAATGTGGGCAAAGAAATGGCAGATGGAGTTCAATCCAGATAAATGCGAAGTGATGCATTTTGGTAGAACTAACGTCGGGGGGAGCTATACGATAAATGGCAGAACCATAAAGGGTGTAGATACGCAGAGGGACCTGGGTGTGCAAGTCCACAGATCCTTGAAGGTGACGTCACAGGTGGAGAAGGTAGTGAATAAGGCATATGGCATGCTTGCCTTTATAGGACGGGGCATAGAGTATAAAAGTTGGGGTCTGATGTTGCAGTTGTATAGAATGTTGGTTCGGCCGCATTTGGAATACTGCGCCCAGTTCTGGTCACCGCACTACCAGAAGGACGTGGAGGCTTTAGAGAGAGTGCAGAGGAGGTTTACCAGGATGTTGCCTGGTATGGAAGGGCTTAGTTATGAGGAGAGATTGGGTAAACTGGGGTTGTTCTCCCTGGAAAGACGGAGGATGAGGGGTGACCTAATAGAGGTGTATAAAATTATGAAAGGCATAGATAGGGTGAACGGTGGGAAGCTTTTTCCCAGGTCGGTGGTGACGTTCATGAGGGGTCATAGGTTCAAGGTGAGAGGGGGAGGTTTAACACGGATATCAGAAGGACGTATTTTACACAGAGGGTGGTGGGGGCCTGGAATGCACTGCCTGGCAAGGTGGTGGAGGCGGACACACTGGGAACGCTTAAGACTTATCTAGATAGCCACATGAACAGAGTGGGAATGGAGGGGTACAAAAGAATGGTCTAGTTTGGACCAGGGAGCGGCGTGGGCTAGGAGGGCCGAAGGGCCTGTTCCTGTGCTGTATTGTTCTTTGTTCTTTGAAACTCCGTTACAGAGAGAGAGAGAAATGGAGAGGAGGGGGGCGGGGGGGGGGGGGGGAGCGGGGACATGCCGGTGGTCGGGTTCAGGCCAGGGGGGCGGGGACAGGCCAGGGGGGCGGGGTCACTGTGGGGATGGGGGGGGGGGGGGGGGGTAGGTGGGGATGGGGGGAAGGCCCGCATTCTCCATCTCTGATTTTAACCCCAGGGTCACTGGTTCTGTGGATGGAGCTTTTCCCTGAGTCGCCGTGTGACCTGGTGCCTGAGGTAGAGCGGGATCCTGAACCACAGTCACCCTCTGACCCAGAACCTCCAGAGCAGCCCAGGGAGGGGCCCTCTGCCCTCGATCCTGGGGATTTGATGGTGACAGAGGCAGAGCCGGCTGGGGTGACTGAGGTGAGGGGGGGGGGGGGGTGATCCCTGGGGAGCGGGGACAGGCTGGGGGGGCGGGGTTGGGGCAGCGGGGACAGTCCTGGGGGGGGGGGGGAACAAGACCCCAGGATAACTGAATCAGGGATGTGTAAAAACTGTGGGACAGAAACAGAGACAGAAACACAGAGACAGAGAGAGAGAGAGACAGAGAGAGAGACAGGGAGAGAGAGAGCGGGGGCGAGGGGCAGGGAGAGAGAGAGTGCGACAGGCAGAGAGAGGGTGGCTCCTCTGCTGGTGACACGAATGCGACCCCTGAAGGTGCCTCCCCTCCTGTGTCCTGATGCGACCCGGAGGGACCCGCCATCCTGTCCAATGGCTGCAAGAGAGAGAAAGCTCGACTGGCAGAACATGGTCCTGAAACACAGAGAGAGAGAGAGAGAGACAGAGAGAGAGAGAGAGAGGGACAGAGAGAGAGAGACACAGAGAGAGAGAGAGAGAAAGGGCAACATCAGGTTGTTACAGAAACAAGCAGCCACACTTGGGCCGTGCTGAATACAAGAGACGGATTAAAGAGTGAGAGAGTCAAGTCAATGGTGGTTTAGTCTGTGCCGTGTCCCCGGGGCTGGTTGGAGAAGTGAGTGTTCCTCAGTTTGAGGGATAGTGAGTTAGAAACCGGACAGTCCGGCAGCCCCTGTTAGAAGTCGCTGACCCACCAAAACCTGTGACTCCCCTTGTACAGCGGAGGCCAACTCCAGTCACTGATGACGGGGCCCCACGGAGGTGGCAGCGAGAGGGGAAGCGCTTTAAACCTGGGGAAAAGCAGATCATCCCGACCTGTCTCAATTGTGGGGGAAGTGGACAGTTTGTCCGAGAGTGGAGGAAACCAATGAAGGGCCAGAGTCAGGGGACTCGGAGTCAAGAGACACCCGAGCCAAACACCCCGAGTTTCCAGAAATTCCACAGATGAATGAAATGGTGTCAGCACGAAAACACTCCCCAGGGTCAGGTCCATGTGGCCCAGGGAGAGGGTGTCCCGGGAAATTCAGCAGGAAGGGGCTGTACCCAGCCTGAGTATCCTTGTCCACTCAGGTATGATGAGTGTGATACACAATGTGTAGATATTATAGTGGAGGGAAAGAAAGGGAGTAGACACAGGAGTGTCCAACACGGGAGTAGATTCACCCTCTCCTGTGATCTACAGGAGGATCCATTGTATTGGGAAGATTTGCAGGTGAGACAGGGGCTGGAGCGATATCCACAAACCCCCTCCAGACAAAGTGTCCGTGTGTTTTAGTGAGATGGGACCAAGCTGGGATGGGAGTTTTCGGTTCAGATTGGATGTTTTTTTTAAATTTCAAAAATATACTTTATTCATTAAAAAAACTCTCGAATAATTGCAATATGACATATCCACAAATTACAAACAGTGCAAAAAAGGTCATTTTTACAGTACTACACTACGCTTATTAACACGACATTACATTTCAGTACTTAAACTATATACATGCATCAGATTTTACTGTGTGCTTTTTGTTTTTCAGATAAGGCCAGGATGAGGGCGGCGTTGGGAACGTTTTTCCCTCCGTTCTCTGGAGATTTGTGCATCGCCTCCCTCCGGACACGATCCATCTTTGATCTCCAGATAAATTTGAAGATGGCCCGGGTCACTGCTGCTGCGCAGGACTTGGGGAGAGGCCACACCTGCGCCACGTACAACAACACGGACAGAACCTCGCATCGCATCACAAGGTTTTTCCCAGTGATGGAGAGGGAGCGTTGCTCCCACAAACCCAATTTTGCCTGGCTTTGGCGATGCGCTCTTCCCAGTTTTTGGCGCATGCCCCTGCCGCTCCAAACCATATCCCCAGCACCTTGAGGTAGTCGGCCCTGACGGTGAAGGGGACAAAGGGTGTGTCAGGCCAGTTCCCAAAGAACATGGCCTCACTCTTACCCCGGTTGACTTTGACTCCCGAAGCCAGCTCGAACTGCTCACAGACTTGGAGGAGCCTGCGAACAGACGAGGGGTCCGAGCAGAAAACAGCCACGTCATCCATGTACAGGGAGGCTTTGACCTGCGTGACTCCGCTGCCTGGGATTGTAACCCCTTTGATGCCTGGGTCACTTCTAGGGCCTCAGCAAAGGGTTCAATGCAACACACAAAAAGGACGGAGGAGAGAGGGCAGCCTTGCCTGACTCCAGACCTGATCTGAAACATATCTGACTCCCACCCATTGATTGAAACTGCGCGATTGATGTCTGTGTAGAGCAGTTGGATCCAATTGCGGATTCCCTCCCCAAAGCCCATTTTGAAGAGCACATCCATCATGTAGCTGTGCGATATTCTGTCAAACGCCTTCTCCTGGTCTAGGCTGATGAGGCAGCTGTCCACCTGCCTGTCCTGCACGTAGGCGATCGTATCCCTGAGTAGCGCGAGGCTATCAGAGATCTTCCTGCCGAGTACAGCACAGGTTTGATCAGGATGGATCACTGACCCCAGAGCAGACTTGACCCGGTTGGTGATGACCTTGACCAGAATTTTATAGTCCACGTTCAATCGTGAAATGTGTCGCCAATTTCTAATTTCTTCCCTTTCCCCCTTCTGCTTGTAGATGAGGGTAATGATGCCTTTCCTCATGGATTCTGACATGGTGCCTTCCAGAAGCATACTCTCGTATACTTCCAGGAGGTCCGGGCCCGTCAATTCACACAACGCCGAGTAAAACTCAGCCGGTAAGCCGTCGCTTCCGGGAGTTTTACCCTTCTGAAAGGACTCGACAGCCTTTGTCAACTCATTCAGAGATACCGGTCTGTCCAGGCTCTCCCGCTCGCCGTCGTCTAAGACCTGCGTGATAGACGACAGGAAAGACTGGGAGGCCGTGCTGTCTGTTGGCTTCAGGTCATACAGTCCGGCATAGAAGGATTTGCAGATCCTCAGAATGTCAGACTGCGATGACCTTACAGAGCCATCTTCTTCCTTCAGGCTGCTGATCACAGAGGTTTCTCTGTGCACCTTCTGGAAGAAGAAACGCGAGCACGTTTCGTCCTGCTCCACGAAGCGGACCCTTGACCGGAAGATAACCTTGGAGGCCTCCGAGGCAAAGAGCGAGGCTCGCTGGCTCTTCACCTCCCGGAGATCCTCCTTGACATCAACCCCCATCGACTGCAGTTGCAGTAGTTCCTGCATGCTTTTCTGGAGTCGGGACATTTCCCCCCATCTCTCCCTGGCCTTCTGAACCCCTTTGCGGATGAAGAACCTCTTGATGTTGCCCTTGATGGTTTCCCACCAGAGCGATGGAGACTCAAAGAAGGGTTTCACGGTCCTCCAACCGTGGTAAACCCTTTTGAGTTCCTCGAGGTTCTCTGGGGTCAACAGTTCTACATTTAGCTTCCAGGGCCCCCTGCCCATTTCTGGTTTTCCTCCAGCTGACAGTCAGCCAGCAGGAGGCAGTGGTCAGAAAAGACCACCGGCTTGATGTTGGTGGACTTGACCGTGAGCGCGCGGGATACAAACATGAAGTCGATCCTGGAGCGGACAGACCCACGTCGTGACCACATGTATCTACGCTGCCCTCCACCTGCTGGGTTGCTGAAGACGTCAAGCAGCTTGAACAAGCAGAATGAACAATGTCCCTTCCCAATACTATGAGTGTCCAGCAGGTGGAGCTGGTCACTGTGACTATATGATCTTGACAATTCTGTATTTTAACAGAAAACTGACTGAAGTAAAATCTAATCCGTTACAAATACAATTATATATTTATTATAGAGAGTTCGGTCCCTTCTACTAATAATAGAGAGAGCTGTTTAATAGCTGGTGTCAGGAAGCTCACACCCACCTGTATTAATCACCGTCAGCATCTTTTTCCACACTCTGTACTGCAGTGAGCCAATGTACTTCCCCACATTTATTAAAGGGTAAACCTTCTGTGGCTCTGGGAGAGTTTGCTTCATTCTGAAACAGGAGATCAAGGTCAGTGTTGGATCATTCCAGACTGGGGGAGAAATATGTTAGAAATAAAAATCACATCAAGGGTGTAAATTTTACCTTTTCTGTATATCCGGAAATTTCTGTGGAACAAGAACAATTATTACTGTTTGTGTTTGGAGAACATTTTATCACAAAAAGTGAAGTAAGAGACTGGATTCCACAGAAAAGAACATTTTAAATATAGAAAGTTATTGGACTGCCTCTTCCTGTCCTCACTGGACTGTGAGTTACTCCACAATATTACAAATGACTCGATCTTACTGCACAACACAACTCGCAGAGTTACAATCCAATTGTAAAATCCTGATCAATGTCCAATTGCTGGATTTAATTTATTGTTTAAAGAGATTCAGTTTCATGTTTTCATTTTATAATTTGTGTGTCTCCTGGAGACAAATGTTTCTGTGAATCTCTCCCAGTGTTATCCAATAGAAATCACTGACGATTCTAGAAAGATGGGTAAATCTGCAATGTTAGCCTTGGGACTCATCAACCTTGTATTTGAATCTTTATCTGCAGTTATCCTGCAGATAGAGTGTCAGAGCACTCTGTGTAAGTTGAAAAGCTGAAGCATACAGAATGAATTCTAATGTCAGCTGCACTTGCTGTGAGTCACACTGAGCTCAATGAACAACCAGCTGAGTGGGATCTCCACTGTCAGAGGGAGCGGCTTTCAGCTGAGATGTTAAACCGAGTTCTCTTCTGTCTGTCCAGGTGAAGGTAAAAGATCCCAAGACACTATTCCAAGGAGAGGACAGGAGTTAACATAGAACATAGAACATAGAACATTACAGCGCAGAACAGGCCCTTCGGCCCACGATGTTGCACCGACCAGTTAAAAAAAAACTGTGACCCTCCAACCTAAACCAATTTCTTTTCGTCCATGAACCTATCTACGGATCTCTTAAACGCCCCCAAACTAGGCGCATTTACAACTGATGCTGGCAGGGCATTCCAATCCCTCACCACCCTCTGGGTAAAGAACCTACCCCTGACATCGGTTCTATAACTACCCCCCCTCAATTTAAAGCCATGCCCCCTCGTGCTGGATTTCTCCATCAGAGGAAAAAGGCTATCACTATCCACCCTATCTAAACCTCTAATCATCTTATATGTTTCAATAAGATCCCCTCTTAGCCGCCGCCTTTCCAGCGAAAACAATCCCAAATCCCTCAGCCTCTCCTCATAGGATCTCCCCTCCATACCAGGCAACATCCTGGTAAACCTCCTCTGCACCCTCTCCAAAGCCTCCACATCCTTCCTGTAATGTGGGGACCAGAACTGCACACAGTACTCCAAGTGCGGCCGCACCAGAGTTGTGTACAGTTGCAACATAACGCTACGACTCCTAAATTCAATCCCCCTACCAATAAACGCCAAGACACCATATGCCTTCTTAACAACCTTATCTACTTGATTCCCAACTTTCAGGGATCTATGCACACATACACCTAGATCCCTCTGCTCCTCCACACTATTCAAAGTCCTCCCGTTAGCCCTATACTCAACACATCTGTTATTCCTACCAAAGTGAATTACCTCACACTTCTCCGCATTAAACTCCATCCGCCACCTCTCGGCCCAACTTTGCAACCTGTCTAAGTCTTCCTGCAAACTACGACACCCTTCCTCACTGTCTACCACACCACCGACTTTGGTGTCATCAGCAAATTTGCTAATCCACCCAACTATACCCTCATCCAGATCATTAATAAATATTACAAACAGCAGTGGCCCCAAAACAGATCCCTGAGGTACACCACTTGTAACCGCACTCCATGATGAATATTTACTATCAACCACCACCCTCTGTTTCCTATCCGCTAGCCAATTCCTGATCCAATTTCCTAGATCACCCCCAATCCCATACATCTGCATTTTCTGCAGAAGCCTACCATGGTGAACCTTATCAAACGCCTTACTAAAATCCATATATACCACGTCCACTGCCTTGCCCCCATCCACCTCCTTGGTCACTTTCTCAAAAAACTCAATAAGGTTAGTAAGGCACGACCTACCTGCCACAAAACCATGCTGACTATCACCTATCAATTCATTACTCTCCAAATAACTATAAATCCTATCCCTTATAATTTTTTCCAACATCTTGCCGACAACAGAAGTGAGACTCACCGGTCTATAATTCCCGGGGAAGTCTCTGTTCCCCTTCTTAAACAATGGGACAACATTCGCTAACCTCCAATCTTCTGGTACTATACCAGAGGCCAACGACGACCTGAAGATCAGAGCCAGAGGCTCTGCAATCACTTCTCTTGCCTCCCAGAGAATCCTTGGATAAATCCCATCCGGACCAGGGGATTTATCTATTTTCAGACCCTCCAGAATATCCTGCACATCCTCCTTATCAACTGTAATACTGTCTATTCTACTCCCTTGCAACCCAGTGTCCTCCTCAGCTATATTCATGTCCCCTTGCGTGAACACCAAAGAGAAATATTGGTTCAATGCTTCACCAATCTCCTCCGGTTCCACACATAACTTCCCTCTGCCATCTATAACTGGCCCTAAACTTGCCCTAACCAACCTTCTGTTCTTGACATACCTATAGAACGCCTTAGGATTCTCTTTAACCCTATCCGCCAAAGTCTTCTCATGTCCCCTTTTAGCCCTTCTAAGCTCGCTCTTCAACTCCCTCTTAGCCAATCTAAAGCTTTCTAGTGCACTACCCGAGTGCTCACGTCTCATCCGAACATAAGCCTCCTTTTTCTTTTTAACCAACAAAGAAACTTTTTTGGTGCACCACGGTTCCCTAGCCCTACCAATTCCTCCTTGCCTGACAGGGACATACCTATCACAGACTCGCAGTAGCTGCTCCTTGAAAAAACTCCACATGTCGGACGTTCCCAGTCCCTGTAATCTCCTAGTCCAACCTATGTTTCCTAATTCTCTCCTAATAGCCTCATAATTACCCTTCCCCCAGCTAAAACCACTGGCCCGAGGTTCATGCCTATCCCTTTCCATCACTAAGGTGAACGTAACCGAATTGTGGTCACTATCACCAAAATGCACACCAACTTCCAAGTCTAGCACCTGGTCTGGCTCATTTCCCAGCACCAGATCCAATATAGCCTCACCTCTAGTTGGCCTGTCTACATACTGAGTCAAAAAACCTTCCTGCACGCTTTGAACAAAAACTGACCCCTCTAACGAGCTAGAGCTATAACAATTCCAGTCAATATTAGTCAAGTTAAAATCCCCCATAACAATTGCCCTATTACTTTCACTCCTAAGCAGGATTGACTCCGCAATCCTTTCCTCAACCTCTCTAGAACTTTTAGGAGGTCTATAAAAGACTCCCAACAGGGTGACCTCTCCTCTCCTATTTCTAATCTCCGCCCATACTACCTCAACAGATAAGTCCTCATCAAACCTCCTCTCTGACACTGTGATACAATCTCTGACCAATAATGCTACCCCTCCCCCTCTTCTACCTCCTTCCCTACTTCGACTAAAACATTTGAACCCCGGGACCTGCAGCATCCATTCCTGCCCCTGCTCTATCCATGTCTCTGAAATAGCCACAACATCGAAGTCCCAGGTACTGATCCACGCTGCAAGTTCACCCACTTTATTGCGAATACTCCTGGCATTGAAGTATACACATTTCAAACCCTGCTCCACCCCACCTCTGCAATGCCGTGCATTGCAGTCCCCATCCATGCATCCCTCACTTTCAGCCCCACTACTCAGGATCCCTCCCCCCCCCCGAATCAGTTTAAACCTCCCTGCATGGCCTTAGCAAATTTACCCCCCAGGATATTGGTCCCCTTCTGATTAAGGTGTAGACCATCCTTCTCATAGAGGTCACACCTTCCCCAGTACGAGCCCCAATTGCTTAAGTACCTGAACCCCTCCCTCCTGCACCATCCCCTCAGCCATGAATTCAAACCTTCCCTCTCCCTATTCCTCTCTAAACTATCCCGTGGTACAGGCAAGAGTCCAGAGATAACCACTCTGTCAGTCTTGGCCTTTAGTTTCCACCCCAACTCCATAAATCCCTGCCTAATATCCCCTTCCCCTATCCTCCCTATGTCGTGTGTCCCCACATGTACAATAACTTGTGGTTTATCTCCCTCCCCCCTAAGAGTCCTGAATACCCTGTCAGACACATCCCGGACCCCAGCCCCTGGTAGGCAACACACCAACCCTGAGTCCCTACCTTTAGTTCCGACCCTCCTATCTGTCCCCTTAATTGTGGAGTCCCCAATCACAAGGCCCAGTCTTTTACAGCCCCTAACCACCTGAGCTTTCTCACTCGGCTCACCCCCAGAGATCTGCTCTCTATGCTCAGTTGATTCCTCCTCAACTGTAGCCTCCAGCACCGAAAACCTATTATGGAGGGGAACCGCCCCAGGGGATTGTCTTCCCGATTGCTTCTTACCCCTCCTCCTGGCATTGACCCAAGCCTCATTTCTAGGAGTTACTATTTCTCTATAACTCCTATCAACTTCCACCTCCGCCTCCCGAATTATGCGGAGTTCCTCTACCTCCCCCTCCAGCTCCTTTACACGCTCCTCCAGAAGCTGCAATCTAATGCACTTCTTACAACTAAAATCTCCTGAAACACTACTGGATTTCCTCACCACATACATCCCACAGGAGATGCAGCATACTGCCTGAACTGCCATCCCTGAAGCCATTACCAGCAAGAAAAAAAGAAAACAAAAAACTTCCCCACACTTATAATTAGGTTAGAGGAGGATGGAAGGGTGGGATCCTCTACCAGTGTAGAGGATCGGGTATCTCCTCTGCACCAATTTATAGGGCTAGGGGCCCGAGAGAAAAAAAAACTACTACTGAGGGGGAACCACCCAGGTAACTGACTTCTCTCAGTGTCCTGGTCAACATTAATCCCTCAACCAACACTGTTCAAATAGATTAATCAGCATTTCAAGACACAGCAGAGAATTCACAAAAGTAACTACTCAGGGGGTTCACTGAAATTCCTGGGGAATTCTGAAAATGACATTGATCTTAATTTAAATGTTTGCAGCGTGGAGACTCTCCCCTCACACTCTCTGAACATTTAATTATTTAACTGCTGGGAGAAAGCTTTACCGATCTGTGTATCTGACCCTGTGGGAGCTCTCTCCTGGACAGAGCCATCACAGTTCTAGCCAAGGAGGAGACAAGCATTGTAAACATGGTGCTGCTTGGCTGGATCCTGGACTGTAGTTCCCAGTCTCAGACCAACAGCTGTACTGGAAATGTACACTCAGGGGAGAATGTCTGACCATTCTGAGGGTTTCTCACTCTGTATGAAGCTGATTTTCTTCATTGTTTAATTTGATGAAACTATCCCTCTCTAATATTACTCTAAACAAGCTCCAGATTTAGTCATTTCCATGTTAAAGACAACCGTTAGTGATCTTGGGTGTGAGACAGAGAAATCCAAATGTCACAAGTGATTGGGGTTATTTTTGGTCAGTGAGTTTTATATTCTAGATTTTGATGACACAACCTGCTCATTCTTCAAGACGGTGAAGCAGAGAGAAATAAAGAAAGAGTTACCGTTAAAAACTTGATGTTTTCCTGTTCACTCAGCTCTTGTTCAATATCCTGAACAGTGACTGAAAGCGATGAGATTTCCTCCGTTATCTTCTCAATCCTCTCCTTCATCTCCTGACTCTTTTTCTCTTTCTCCAGTTTCAGATCTTCCAACACAATCCTCTCTTCCTCACGGAGAAACCGGTGAAGTTTCTCAAATTCAGCTTTAATCTGTTTCTCTGTCTTTACACTTTGGTCCTTTGGAAAATAATCAGTGAGATTGAAAAATCAAATGAGGATGTTTAAAAGGTTGTTCAGCCTGAGCAGTTCTGTTCATAACAGAATATTAGAGAGAAAAACATTCCCAAGTCTCCCGAGGGTCCTGGGGGTTGGGTGGGCTTGGGTTGGGGGCAAGGGGTTCACCTCTCCACCCTCCCCTGAGATGGGGGCCCCATACCTGGAACTGCCCCCTTTAGCTCTGGCAGACCCGATGGTCATGCTGGCATGGTGATTTCAGGCAGCTCTCTGCTCAACATCTTCATTCCTGCCTGTCATGTGTGAAAACCTCAAAATGGCCTGATAACTTTAATCTCCATGCCCCCTGCTCACCTGGCAGGTTTCCTCAAAGGGAATAGTTGGTTTTCAAATGAAGAAGCAAAATCATTTAACCCCCTTTGAAGAAACCACAGTTGTCACGTGGGCTTAGAATCTTTGTAAACATTGCAGTCAGGACCAATGGGGATACTTGAGATGCATTCAAACATGAAGGGAAAGGTAAATAAACACAACTGACAGGAGGCTGAGTAGAAAACCATTAAGCCTACTTCAAAGCACTGCATTTTGAAATTGAAAGAGATCCAAGATTTTCAATGGAACAGAGAGGGCTTTAAAGCATTTAAGCTTTCTAGGAAGGCTCAGAGACTTCAGCTAAAGGCTGTGTGACTATGTTGGGGCTGAGTGAAGAGCTGTGGAGAAGGGAACCTCCACAGTGAAATTGACATGGGCCTCTTTTAAGGTCAAACCAAATAAACAAACTCACATCAAATCAGGACAAAGTAAAAGGGGCAGCTCCCCAAAAGGAGGGGGAACAGCCCGAACAAAAACCAAAGTACAAAGGAAACTTAAAAACATCAAATTGAAATGTGATTATCAGGGTCGATAACGCACTCCAACCCCTGCGGTGCCCAATGGGCGCGGTAGGTGTCAATGGCGCCCATGGACACCGCATGCTCCCTCTTCAGGGACACCTGCCACGAACGTAGCCGCGGTAGAGGGGCAGACAGTCAGGATGGACGGCCCCCTCAATCGCCCACTGCCTGGAGCTGTAAATGGCGCGTTTCGCCAGGCCCAGGAGCAGGTTCACGAGGAGGTCGCCATCCCGACCCACCCCTCTCCGCACCGGGTGTCCGTAGATCAGGAGTGTGGGACTGAAGTGCCAACAAAACATCAATAAAAGGTTTTTTAGGAAAACATAAAGGGAGTGCAGCCTAAGAGACAAAACATAGACATGGTCCACGGACTCCACAAGGCCACAGAAGGGGCAAACTTTGGAGCCCGTGAACCAGTGAATCCTATGGTTGTGCGGAACTGCTGCATGCATCACCCTCCACCCCAGGTCCCCGATGTAATTGGGGGAGACCCCTCCGTAGAGGGACCTCCACTGGGGACCTCCACCGCCCGACGGCAACAAGGCCCGCCAAGGTGTATCTGGGCGACAGGCGAGGACGCGGTAGTGGAAGGTGTGCAGCAGCAGCCCGCACAAGAAACGCCTCCGCACGGTAGAAAAGGGCACGGAGGACATTTCCGCGAGGCGGCTCATGCTGTGGGGCACCTGACCCGAGGAGGGGGGTTGAGGCTTTGGGCCAATGTGGAATTCTGTCCGAGCAGGGGAACGCTCGGGTGGGATCCCATCGCACGCATGCGCCACCTCGAGATCGCGTGCACTGTTGGGGCCGAGCACGACCGTCCTAAGGTCTTGGATGGCTTTGGCCACGCACCAGATGGACACCCCCGCGCGCTCAGCCAGCACGGCAGGGACCCAGTCGATTGTCCAGAAGAACCGCACGAGGGTTCTCTGGATATTGGCGACAAAGCCAGGGGGAGGGGTTAAAGGGACCAGCCGGTACCACAGAATGGAGGCAACCAGCTGGTTTATGACGAGAACTCGCGCCTGTTTTTTTAAGAAAGAAGATTTGGTTGAGTGCCAAATTCTCCGTTCTCATTGTCAGTGGCAGCGGGATGTGAACAGCCAGAGAATTCCGACCTTTGCCTTTGCGTTATCCATTTCATAGAATCCCTACTCTGCAGAAGGAGGCTATTTGGCCCATCAAGTCTGCACTGACCACAATCCCACCCAGGCCCTATTCCTGTAACCCATCATATTTACCCTGCTAATCCCCTGACACTAGGATCAATTTAGCATGACTAATCAGCATAACCCGCACATCTTTTGGAGTGTGGGAGGAAACCGGAGCGCCGAAGGCTGTGCGGGACCTAGTCGAGAAGAAAAGGAAAGCGTACAAAAGGTTCAGAGAGCTTGGTGAAGATAGGGATCTCGATGAGTATACGGCTTGGAGGAAGGGACTAAAGAAGGAAATTAGGAGAGCCAGAAGGGGTCACGAGAAGGCCTTGGAAGGTAGGATTAAGGAAAACCCTAAGGCGTTCTATAAATATGTGAAGAGTAAAAGGATGAGACGTGAAGGAATAGGGCCTATAAAAGGTGAAGGTGGGAAAGTCTGTACAGAACCAGTAGAAATGACAGAGGTGCTTAATGAGTATTTTGCCTCGGTTTTTACAGAGGAGAAGGACCTGGGTGGATGTACTGCGGGCTTGCAGTGGACTGAAAAGATTGAGTATGTGGACTTTAAGAAAGAGGTTGTGCTGGAATCTTTGAATGGCATCAAGATAGATAAGTCGCCGGGTCTGGATGGGATTTACCGCAGGTTACTGTGGGAGGCGAGGGAAGAGATTGTAGAGCCTCTGGCGATGATCTTTGCGTCGTCGATGGAGACGGGAGAGGTGCCGGAGGATTGGAGGATTGCAGATGTGGTTCCTATTTTCAAGAAGGGCAATAGGGATAGCCCAGGAAATTACCAACCGGTGAGTCTAACCTCAGTGGTTGGTAAGCTGATGGAGAAGATCCTGAGGGATAAGATTTATGAGCATTTAGAGAGGTTTAGTATGCTCAAGAATACTCAGCATGGCTTTGTCAAAGACAGATCGTGCCTTATGAGCCTCGTGGAGTTCTTCGAAAATGTGACGAAACACATTGACGAAGGAAAAGCGGTAGATGTGGTTTATATGGATTTTAGCAAGGCGTTCGATAAGGTCCCCCATGCAAGGCTTCTAGAAAAAGTGAGAGGGCATGGGATCCAAGGGGCTGCTGCCCTGTGGATCCAGAACTGGCTTGCCCAAAGGAGGCAGAGAGTGGGTATAGATGAGTCTTTTTCTAAATGTAGGTCGGTCACCAGTGGTGTGCCCCAGGGATCTGTTCTGGGACCCTTGCTGTTTGTCATTTTCATAAATGACCTGGATGAGGATGGGTTTGTAAGTTTGCCGACAACATGAAGGTTGCTGGGGTTGTGGATAGTCTGGAGGGATGTCAGAAGTTACAGAGGGACATAGATAGGATGCAAGACTGAGTGAAGAAGTGGCAGATGGACTTCAACTCAGATAAATGCGCAGTGGAGCACTTTGATAGGTCAAATGGGATGAAGGAGTACAATATAAAGGGAAAGACTCTTAGTACTGTAGAGGATCAGAAGGACCTTGGGGTCCGGATCCATAGGACTCTAAAATCGGCCCCGCAGGTGGAGGAGGTGGTTAAGAAGGCGTATGGTGTGCTGGCCTTTATCAATTGAGGGATTGAGTTTCTGAGTCCGGGGATAATGATGCAGCTATATAAGACCCTCGTCAGACCCCACTTGGAGTACTGTGCTCAGTTCTGGTCGCCTCATTACAGGAAGGATGTGGAAAAGATTGAAAGGGTGCAGAGGAGATTTACAAGGATGTTGCCTGGATTGAGTGGCATGCCTTATGAGGATAGGCTGAGGGAGCTCGGTCTTTTCTCCTTGGAGAGACGTAGGATGAGAGGAGACCTAATAGAGGTATATAAGATGTTGAGAGGCATAGATCGGGTGGACTCTCAGAGGTTTTTTCCCAGGGTGGAAAGGGCTGCTACGAGACGACACAGGTTTAAGGTGCTGGGGTGTAGGTACAGGGGAGATGTTAGGGGGAAGGTTTTCACACAGAGGGTGGTGGGCGAGTGGAATCGGCTGCCGTCAGTGGTGGAGGTAAACTCAATAGGGTCTTTTAAGAGACTCCTGGATGAGTACATGGGACTTAATAGGATGGAGGGTTATAGGTAGGCCTAGAAGGTCGGGATATGTTCGGCACAACTTGTGGGGCCTGTTTTGTGCTGTAGTTTTTCTATGTTTCACCCGGAGGAAATCCATGCAGACACGGGGAGAATGTGCAAACTCCACACAGACAGTGACCCAAGGCCGGAATCGAACCCGGGTCCTTGGCGCTGAGAGACAGCAGTGCTAACCACTGTGCCACCGTGCCACCCCAATTGGTGTCATCTCTTAGGATGGAATTTTATAGGCCCATTCACTGGTAAGATTTTCTGGTCACGACAAAGTCGATGGAGTTTGGAGTGGCTCGCTGCATTTTACGGGCCAGCCCCCCACCGCAATTGATCCATAAAATTCCACCCTTCATTCTGGAACCATCTTTCTGATTTTTTTTTTGCCTGTTCTCCACTATTTCTTCATCTTCTTGTGGAGACCAGAGTTGTGCACAATGCAATTCTACAGAATGGAGAACAAATCAAATCAGAAATACCTGAATGTGGGTTAATGTTTTCTCATAATCCCTTTTTACAGTCTTCCATTCCTCCTTCTTGTTCCAGACAGGTTTCAGTGAGGTTCGCAGTTCCTCCTGAACAAAAACATCAATTAATTTGTACATTTTTCATAAATAAATACCCCCAAATAAAATATAATTCTGTTAAAATTAAAAATATGCAAATTATTTTGATGAGGTCTCCTTTGCTTCTCATTGAGCAGTTTCTGAGGGGTAAATTTTCAGCTTGCTGTCTGGTGTAAAACTAGTGTTAGGAATCAGTCACTCATCATAAAAACTACCTGAGTTTTTATTTCCACTGAAATCACCAATGTGTTGCCTGAAATATGAGAATAATGCACAGGCTTCAAATTTTATTCATTGAAATTGACTCAATCTCGCCACCAGAAAGTAATTCTGCTACTACTGTACGTACTGTCCTGCAGAACCCATTGCTGTTTTTTGCTTCTCTCTTACTAATAAATAACGATGATTTAGACACCATGATATCAATGAGTAATGCCACATGTTAGATATAAGCTTAGGAGAAAATCTCCATTACAAGAGAGGAAGTGTTAGGTTTTTTAGGGAACATTAAAACTGACAAAGCCCCAGGGCCTGATGGCATCTATCCTCGACTGCTCAGGGAGACGAGAGGTGAAATTGCTGGGCCTCTGACGGAAATCTTTGTCGCTTCTTTGGACACGGGTGAGGTCCCTGAGGATTGGAGGATAGCGAATGTGGTCCCGTTGTTTAAGAAGGGTAGCAGGGATAACCCAGGAAATTATAGGCCGGTGAGCTTGACGTCCGTGGTAGGGAAGTTGTTGGAGAGGGTTCTTAGAGACAGGATGTATGTGCATTTAGAACGGAACAATCTCATTAGTGACAGACAGCATGGTTTTGTAAGAGGGAGGTCGTGCCTTACAAATTTGGTGGAGTTTTTTGAGGAAGTGACAAAAACGGTTGATGAAGGAAGGGCCGTGGATGTCGTCTATATGGATTTCAGTAAGGCATTTGACAAAGTCCCACATGGCAGGTTGGTTAAGAAGGTTAAGGCTCATGGGATACAAGGAGAAGTGGCGAGATGGGTGGAGAACTGGCTTGGCCATAGGAGACAGAGGGTAGTGGTCGAAGGGTCTTTTTCCGGCTGGAGGTCTGTGACCAGTGGTGTTCCGCAGGGCTCTGTACTGGGACCTCTGCTATTTGTGATATATATAAATGATTTGGAAGAAGGTGTAACTGGTGTAATCAGCAAGTTTGCGGATGACACGAAGATGGCTGGAATTGCGGATAGCGAAGAGCATTGTTGGGCAATACAGCAGGATATAGATAGGCTGGAAAATTGGGCGGAGAGGTGGCAGATGGAGTTTAATCCGGATAAATGCGAAGTAATGCATTTTGGAAGAAATAATGTAGGGAGGAGTTATACAATAAATGGCAGAGTCATCAGGAGTATAGAAACACAGAGGGACCGAGGTGTGCAAGTCCACAAATCCTTGAAGGTGGCAACACAGGTGGAGAAGGTGGTGAAGAAGGCATATGGTATGCTTGCCTTTATAGGACGGGGTATAGAGTATAAAAGCTGGAGTCTGATGATGCAGCTGTATAGAACGCTGGTTAGGCCACATTTGGAGTACTGCGTCCAGTTCTGGTCGCCGCACTACCAGAAGGACGTGGAGGCATTGGAGAGAGTGCAGAGAAGGTTTACCAGGATGTTGCCTGGTATGGAGGGTCTTAGCTATGAGGAGAGATTGGGTAGACTGGGGTTGTTCTCCTTGGAAAGACGGAGAATGAGGGGAGATCTAATAGAGGTATACAAGATTATGAAGGGTATAGATAGGGTGAACAGTGGGAAGCTTTTTCCCAGGTCGGAGGTGACGATCACGAGGGGTCACGGGCTCAAGCTGAGAGGGGCGAAGTATAACTCAGACATCAGAGGGATGTTTTTTACACAGAGGGTGGTGGGGGCCTGGAATGCGCTGCCAAGTAGGGTGGTGGAGGCAGGCAAGCTGACATCGTTTAAGACTTACCTGGATAGTCACATGAGCAGCCTGGGAATGGAGGGATACAAACGATTGGTCTCGTTGGACCAAGGAGCGGCACAGGCTTGGAGGGCCGAAGGGCCTGTTTCCTGTGCTGTACTGTTCTTTGTTCTTTGTTGTTCTTTGAGTCACAGATTATCAAAGAGGGGGTTGAGTTCATAGTGATTTTAGAGAGGTTTATGACATAGGTTATTAAGAACCAGAAGTTTAAATATGCCACAAATGAATGAATTTGTAGGCTGTTTCAGAGGACATTTAAGAGTAAACCATGTTGCTGTGGGTCTGTGGAGTCTCATATAAGCCAGACCAGATAAGGATGGCAGATTTCCTTCCCCTAATGGAGAAATGTTTATTCTTTCATGGGATGTGGGCATCGCTGGCTGGGCCACCATTTATTGCCCATGCCTTATTGCCCTCGAACTGAATGACTTGCTACACTCATTTCTAGGGTATTTAAGAGTCAGCCACATTGTGGATCTGGAGTCACAAGTAGGCCAGACCAAATCGGGATGGCCGATTTCCTTCCCTAAAGGACATTGGTGAACCAAATGTTTTTTTTATGACAATTTCAAAATAGTTTCATGGTTTCATAAAGGCCAAGACTAGCTTTTTATTTTAATTCCAGATTTATGAACTAAATTTAATTTCCGTTATCTGTTGTGGTGGGATCTGAACCTGTGTCTCCAGAACAAAGAATTCGCCTTCATTCTGCATTACTAGCCTGGTGACATTGCCAGGAGTTCCTTAGAATGTTGTCCTATGGCCAACTTCAGCTGCTCCATCAATAACCTTCCCCACCCGCATGATTGTCCTTTTCAGATAATGATCTCGTTCCCACTTGAATGCCTTGAACCTGCCTCCATTACACTCTCAGGCAGTGCATCCCAGATCCGAACCATTGGCTGCATGAAAAAGGTTTTCTTCATGTCACCATTGCTTCTTCTGTAATTCCCTTAAATCTCTGCCCTCTTGTTCTCGATCTTTCCACCAATGGGAGCAGTTTCTCTCTCTGTGCTCCATCCAGACCCCTCATGAATTTGAATACCACTATCAAATCTTCTCTCAGCTTACGCTAACCAAAACATTTAATTAATATCATTTTTGGCTTTCAAGTGTACTCAATGCTCTCGTTTACAATTTGACATCCAAATTTGATATCAAATTTGTAGCTTGCTCAACGATATTGAGTGCACTCAAAACTACCCAGCACATTCAAAACTACCCAGCATGCTCAAAACTACCCATCAGCCTCTACCAGTCCCTCCCTCTAGCCTCTCTCCCCTCCTCCCTCTCCCCCAGCCATGGGGCCCCATCAACCTTCCAGGCCTTGGGGTCCTGCCGACCTTGCAGTACTTGGGGCCTCCTGAACTTCTCTGGGCCTCCCTAATACTTTGTTGCCATGGTCTTGCTCAGATTTTCACAGGGGCACCCTAGAAAACATCACTTCTGTCTTCCAGCCTGCCCTGTCAACTATTTTCTGTTAGTAAGGTAGCAGGGTTGGTGTGGGAGGCAGGGAGAATAAGAGATGGAGGAAGGGAGGGCAGTTGGGTAGGTATAAGGAGGAGGGGAATCAGGGAAGGGAATAAGAAAGGAGGGAGTAAGTGAAATGAAGGGCAAGGAGGGGAAAGAAAGAGAGAGGAGTGTTGTGAAAGAAAATAGCTTGGGGAGGAAAAATACTCAGTAAGGGGTGGTGGGAGCTGAAAGTTGCTCTGGGTGGGGGGTGTTAATGGGAGAGAACTGCTGCAATCTGGGTGGGCACAGCTAGGGGAGGGGAAGTGGGTGCGAGGGTGGGCAGGGTTGTGCTGCACGTGTTATAGCTTATAAAGAAAAATATAAAAAATAAACCTCATCAAATCAGAGCCTGTTTTTCTTGAAGTTAGTTCAATTTCATGATGTTTGAAATTGAGAAATATGGAAAGTAAACCGGATGAGCGGAATACTGTGAGCTGTTTTGGTTCCTTTCTCAAAGATATACTGGCATTGGAGGCAGTCCAGAGAAGGTTCACTAGATTGATGCCAGGTGTGTGGGGAGTTTCTCATGAGAAGAGGTTGAGTAGGTTGGGCCTGTACTCATTGGAGTTTAGAAGAATGAGAGGTGACCTTTTTGAGACATATTGGATTCCCCGGAGCCTTGACAGGATAGATGCTGAGAGGGAGATTCCCCTTCTGGAAGAGTCTAGGACCAGAGGACATAATCTCAGGGTAAGGGGATGCCCATTTAAGACAGGGATGGGGAGGAGTTTCCTCACTCAGAGGGTAGTGCATCCGTCAAATTCTTTCCGCAGAGTTATAGAGGCTGGGTTATTATGTATGTTCAAGGCTGAGATAGATCGATTTTTAACCAAAGGGATCGAGGTTTATGGGGATAAGACAGGAAAGTGGAGCTGAGGATTATCAGTTCAGTCATGATCTCATTGAATGGCCTTAGACTTGATGGGCTAAATGGCCTACTTCTGCTCCTACATCTTAGAATCTAACTTGCCGTATGTTTCATGGTAGCAGAGGCAGCCCACCATTGGCCATCAGCGGGATCTTCTGTTTCCCCTCCCCCACCTGGTGTTAACGTAGTTTCCCTTTGAATGCACCCAGGTGGTGGTGTTCCCATGTGTCTGCTGCTCTTATCCTTCTAAATGGTCGTGGTCATGGGTTTGGAAGATGCTGTCCAAGGGGCCTTGGTGAGTTCCTGCAGATGATCTTGTAGATGCTACACATGGCTGACACTGTGCATCAGTGGTGGAGGGCAAGAATGTTTGCCAATCAGCTAGCAACTCGGTCGTGGATGGTGTCAAGCTTCTTGAGTGTTGTTGGAACTGCACCCATCCAAACAAGTGGAGAGTATTTCCTCATACTCCTGACTTGTATAATGGGTGTGTTTTAAATATTTTGGGGGAATATTGTGTTGTTCTGTAAATGTCTGTATGTATGTGTGAATGATATAATTAAAATGGGGAAAAGTTAATGGAGTCAGCCTGTCTGAAGAATTGAGGGATGTGGCGCACTATCGGTGCTAAATGCATGTTTGTTATGAAACTACAGGCAAGCGGTTGCAGGAATTTGCATTAGTGGACAGATGGTTTTTTCAGCTGTTAAATTCCAAAGGGGAATAAAAGGCTTTTGCACCTTGCAAAGTAACAAAGGAAGGTTATTCAATTTTATTTGAACCAAAAGTGGGGAAGATAGGAAAGACATGAAAGTTTTTATATTTTGGAGCAGTTAAGTTTAAAGAAGCGCTGAGACCAATGGAATTGAAGATGAAAGGGAAAAAGAAGAGACTATGGTGGTTGTGGGGGGCGGGGGGGAGAGGGACAGTGTGGGAGGGCACCAGCTCCGTTCGCCATTGGTGGGAATCACGACATCCCCCTAAATGAGTTGTTGGGGTTAAAACGGGATGTCTAAAGGTGTCAAATCCATTGCCATTCATCAAGCTGCTCCAGATCAGGATCCCGCCCAGCCAATAATCATGCAAATCCAGTGATGACAGGATGGATGGATGGATGGATGGATGGATGGGGGGGGGGGCGGGGAGAGCCGGCCTGGAGGGAGGGAGGAAGAGAGAAAGAACGAGAGAGTTTACTCTCTGAGTCTCAAAGGATCATGAATCTGTGGAATTCACGACCCAGAGTCGACCCAGTAGTGGATACCGGAGCATTGGGTAATTTTAAGGAAGAGGTGGGCACATTTTGAATTAGTCATGGGTTTGAAGGGATATGGCGAACGGACAGGAAGGTGGAGTTGAGGCAGTGTTGAGATCAGCCATGATTGTATTAAATGGCGGGGCAGGCTCGAGTGAATTACCCACTCCTGCTCCTGGTTCTTATGATTCTTATACATGGACAATCAAATAAGTAATTGTCATAAAAGCCTCCCAGAAGAAAGGTAAATAAATGACTTTCAAAAAGCTTAAAATAATCCTTTGGACAGAAGAGAGCCTCTGGAGGTGGATCAATGCTGGCTCCGGCCTAGCACCTTGGTTAGTTCAAGAAGATTTAAGACAGAGGAGAGCTTTTCAAACTGATCCATACTGGTTTCAGCCGAACATTTTGACTAGCTAAAAAAAAGGTTGAATAAAGCAGAAGTATAGAGATCAGCTTCATCCATTCGTCCAATCTGGGATCAGTGAACTGTTCCCACTTGTTACAGTTGGAAGTCTTTTGTGCCTATTTAGATTTTAATAAATTTAATAAATTATCGAAAAATAATTTAGGAGTTCTCAATTTTGGGTCATGCACCTTCAGGAGCTTAAGTCTTCTACATCCTTCAGGTTTAAAATCACTCCATGTCTTTGCTCCTCTCTATTTCTGTAATCTCCTTCAGCCCCACAATGTTCTGAGAAATCTGTTCTCATCTAATCCTGGCCTCTTGACTATCCCTGATTTTAATTACTTCCCCATTGGTAACTACACCTCTAACTGCTGAGGTACTAAGCTCTGAAACTTTTTCTCTAAACTTTTCCAACTCTCCACCTCTCACTCTTAAAAACATGCCTTAAAACCCACCTCTTTGACCAAGCTTTGCTCCATCTGTCCCATTATTGCCCATGTGGCTGTGTTTAATGTAACTTTCTAACATTCCTGTGAAGGGCCTCAAGATGTTTTATTACATTAATGATGCTAGATAAATATAAGTTTTAGTCATTGATCTCAAGTGAAACTCCTTCACCCTCTGTCCCTGCTTTCTGAAGCAGTGACACACATGGCAGTTCATCTAAAGACTGAGTAATTACATAATACTGAGGGACGCTCAAACCCAAATCTATGACTGTTCCCTGTTGAGGATTCTGTTATCTGTTTCTGTGTTTTATTTTACACAGGATCTCCTCACCTTAAACTCTTCAGCAGCTTCTTCCGCTGGCAGCATCTCGTGGTTTTGATGATTTTTTGAAATCTGACACACGACACAGATGGGCTGATTGTCAGTTTTACAGAAAACTTTCAGCTTCTCCTGGTGACGGCTGCATTCCAGCTGAATTTTATCACCTTTGTCACGTTTTACAAATGTCTCCACGATGTTGGAGAGGACGTGGATCGGTCTCAAGTCCTGAGATGAAGTCTCCTTTCTACAGACGGGACAGGAGGCAGTGACAGCTTTCTCCCAGCACTGGATTATACAGGATCGACAGAAGCTGTGATCACAGTCGATTAAAACAGGATCTTTATACAGATCGTGGCAAATAGCACAGGAAAGATCAACTTCCATTTTGAAGGGCTGATCACCTTGCTCATTGCTCGAAGCAAAATGGTGATCAGTGTTCAGTGGGATATGCAATTTCGTTTCCTGTTATCAGCAGCATTATTATAAACCACAGCCAAGAAAATGACACAGGAAATGAGTAATAGATTGAAGATAAACAAGATTTGTTCACTGATATTATTCAGGGATTCTGCCACCCTGACAGGCCTCACTCTGTCTCTGTTCCTGTAAAAATGTAGATATATTTTTACATTATTCCAATAGAGGACAAAGCCAGAACAGTTAATCTGGACAGAATTAATTTAAACTGTCCTCACAGAATTTTGATCAGGTGAGTAAATTATTGCTGTGTCAATAGACATCAAATGTTTATATGACCAAGACAATGGGGACTGAATTGGGAAGTGGTCACTTCTTTGGTGCAATGAGGCCACATGAAGCTCAGAAATGTGTCTGAGATGTGACTGCACAGTTCCTGTGGGTAACAGACACACAACCTAACAATCTCTGGCAGTGTGTGGAGCAGTCAGATGGTGACAGGACTCTGATTTGTACAGCTGTTGCCTGATGGCACTATTGCTGATTCCTGAGATCACTCTGCACATTCCAAAACAAAATACTGCAGATGCTGCAAACCTGAGAGAAAGAGCTGCAAACACTCAGCAAATCAGGCAGCATTCACAGAAAGACAAATAGAGATAATGGGTGGAACTCATAGTTTTTGAAACTAAGCATCATGGCGGGCGGGTTCTGCACCATGTTTCCTGCTGGTCAGGGTGGCAGGAAATTATTTATACACAGGTGAGTGTCTCTCTGAAACACCAGCAGCACTTAGTGCCAAACATCACATGAAACTGTTAGGGAGGATCATCAAGAACCTGAGAATTTGAAAATCACAATCTTTTTAAAAGGTGCTACTTACATTTAAGTAAGAAACACAAGCAACAGGGAAATAAAGTTGACACCAAGTAAAATAAAGTTGCATGAGTAAATCAAAATAAAATAAAATTGATGTAGGGGAAGTACATTGAAGCCATGACAAGGCATCTTGGTCGTGTAGAAGTCTTGTCTTGTAATATGTGGGAAGTTGTGGAAGCCATTTGTGTCTTTGACAACCACACGTGCAGAACCCTGAGTTACGGATTTCGAGGCCCGAGCAGCAGTTGGAGTAATTGTGGCTGAGAGCTATGTGGAAAGAGTGGTCACACCACAGCGTAGGAGACTGGAGGCAAAAGGAAATGGGTGACCAAGAAAATTCAGCAGGCATTGTCGGCATCCCCTGGGGCCCAGTGCACCAATCAGTTTTCTGGTTGGATACCGGTGAGGACATTGGTTCCTCAGAGTGTGGTCAGCGCCAGTTTTGCTGCACCGCAAGTGACTGCAGTTCAGGAAGGAAGAAATAAGAGTGGAAGAGCGGTGGAAATAGCATATTCGTTAGTAAGGGTGGCATTTCTTTGGTGCATTGACCATGCTAAATTCTCCCTCAGTATACCTGAACAGGTGTTGGAGTGCGACGACTCGGGGATTTATCTGTAACTTCATCGCAGTGTTAATGTAAGCCTACTTGTGACACTAATAAATTTTAAAACTGACTGCAGATCTCCTGTCCATCTACAGATCTCCACAAGTCTCTGGATTAGTTGAGCCGAGACTGGACGTGTTGCTGTACCTGGGCAGGGTTCATATATTGATCAGGGGGATGGGGAGGAAAAGACTTCACCCCCTCCCTCTCTCCCTGTCCCAAAGCAGGAGGTGAGAGAGAATGTTGAGGGGAGATTTGATAGAGGTGTATAAGATTTTGATGGGTATAGATAGAGTGAATGCAAGCACGCTTTATCCGCTGAGGCGAGGGGAGAAAAAAACCAGAGGGCATGGGTTAAGGGTGAAAGGAGAAAAGTTTAAAGGGAATATTAGGGGGGGGCTTCTTCGCGCAGAGTGGTGGGAGTGTGGAATGAGCTGCCGGATAAAGTGGTAAATGCGGGGTCACTTTTAACATTTAAGAAAAACTTGGACGGGTTCATGGATGAGAGGGGTGTGGAGGGATATGGTCCAAGTGCAGGTCAGTGGGACTAGGCATAAAATGGTTCGGCACAGACAAGAAGGGCCAAAGGGCCTGTTTCTGAGCTGTAATTTTCTATGGTTCTATGGTTTCTCCTGAATGTTTGAGGTTATTGAGGGTGAGTGAAGGGGACAGGGAAGAATGATGAGAGTCTGGACAGAGACATGTTGGTCATTACACCAGGGAAATATTCTTCAAACAAGGGCCCTGGGATCTTTAACGTGCAGCTGGAGCAGCAGGAGAGGGAAATGGCTCCTTGGTTTAGCAGCTCCTCTGTCCATGTGGTGCTGAAGGCTGGTTTGAAGCGGGAGGAGCTCTGGTCCTGGACACACACAGAGGGAGCGGGGCTTTGAGTCCAGAGGCCGGCCTCTGCTGTCCTCACTAATCCTCTCCCACCTTTAACAGCAGCCGGAGCCATTACAGGACAGAAAGGCGGGACAGCCCAGCCCGGGGAGCGGCTGAACCGGGAACGCAGCTCGGCAATGTTGGGCCTGACTCATTTCACCCAGTCTGATTCCTCCATCGCTCCCGGGGGGCGGGGCCGAATCCCGCCCAGCACGTGACACCGCCAACTGTCAACCGCCGCCCGCGAGCCGCTCAGCACGTGATCCAGTCCCACCAATACCCGCCGACCGCAGCCTCGCAGCACGTGACTCCCTCATTGCCGCCCGCGCTGCCCAACTGCGCTCGCGCGAGAGGTGCTCTGCGCGTGACCCCGTGTCCACCAATCAGCGACCGCCTGTTCGGCACGTGACGGTCCTTTGGGGATGGAATGAAGATTTTCTCTTAACTCTGTTCACAGACCCTTCATTTTCTCATCTCACTCTTCACTCAGTCTGTTCACAGACCCTCCATTTCCCCATCTCACTCCTCACTCCCTCACTGATCACAGTCCCTCTATTTTCTCCTCATCTCATTCTGATCACAGACCCTCCATTTCCCCCTTACTCTTCACTCCCTCACTCTGATCAGAGACCCTCCATTTTCTCATCTCGCTCTTCACTCACTCTGTTCACAGAGCCTCCATTTTCCCCATCTCACTCTTCACTCCCTCACTGATCACAGTCCCTCTATTTTCTCCTCATCTCATTCTGATCACAGACCCTCCATTTCCCCCTTACTCTTCACTCCCTCACACTGATCAGAGACCCTCCATTTTCTCATCTCGCTCTTCACTCACTCTGTTCACAGAGCCTCCATTTTCCCCATCTCACTCTTCACTCCCTCACTGATCACAGTCCCTCTATTTTCTCCTCATCTCATTCTGATCACAGACCCTCCATTTTCTCCTTATCTCACTCTTCACTCACTCACTCTGATCACAGTCCCTGGTAATTCCATTCCTATGTTAACATTGCCATCACTAAATTGACCTCACGAGAACTGAGCAACATGACTCTTGCTGAGTAAGTGCATTGTGAAGAATGCTGTCCATTTGCGGACCAGTCATTCGAGGGTTGTGTAGTGGGAGCTGAGATTAAGGTGTGTGTTATAATCTCGCCGAGGCCAGTCTTCCATCGCCTTTATTTACACGATGAACATAGATAGCATTGCCTCTGCGGCTACAGTTCACAAGTCACGCCTGGGAGAGACAGCTGGTTTTAAACTCCGGCTTCTCATTTCCCATTGAGTGCTGCCGTTCACTCAGTAGGGGAAATCGTACTCTACGAGGCTCATGGGGAGATCTATTGATGATCCCTTGTGGCCATCATAAACAGTGAGGGATTGAAGAAAGATCTCTGAAGTAATGCACTGGATTCAGTAATAAAGGGGAATTCATGCAAGCTCGGATCAAATTGAAATCCACTCCACTCACTTTACGATATTGGTGGGCTCAAAATTCCCTAGAAAATGAGCAAACAGCCTGAAGGCATGTTGGACTTGACAGACTTCTCAAACCTCGAAGAAATACAAATGTAAGAATGCAAAAAGGATCTACAAAATATTTGACGAGGACAAAAATTTCTGAAGTGATAGCAGACTGGAGAAGACCCAAAAACTGAAACTGGGTGTCCTATTCATAAATCGGGATATGCAAAAGGTTCTGGGTTTGTCTAAAGTTAGACAAACAAGAAGTACAGATGGAAATGGATAGGGGAGTGGCTGTATCAGTTCTCCCAGAAAGCATACGCAATCAGAAGCTGAAACATCGACCATTTAAACCATCAAACGTAATCATGCAAACACATTCCGAGGAGGTTGTCCCACTGAAAGGATATATAATGGTTGAAGTTGAAGCTAATGTTCAATCAGCTGAACTGCCACTGCACATAGGAAAGGGAAATTTTACTGCACCCTCTGGGAGAGCGTGGTGAAACAAAATCAAGTTTAACTGGGGAACAGTTCACCCAGTAGTTGATGACTGGCCAAGACAACACCGTAAGAAGTTTAACAACACCAGGTTAAAGTCCAACAGGTTTATTTGGTAGCAAAAGCCCCTTCTTCAGGTGAGTGGGAATTCTGTTCACAAACAGAGCATATAAAGACACAAACTCAATTTACATGAATAATGGTTGGAATGCGAATACTTACAACTAATCAAGTCTTTAAGAAACAAAACAACATGAGTGGAGAGAGCATCAAGACAGGCTAAAAAGATGTGTATTGTCTCCAGACAAGACAGCCAGTGAAACTCTGTGGGGGTTACAAATAGTGGGACATGAACCCAATATCCCGGTTGAGGCCGTCCTCATGTGTGCGGAACTTGGCTATCAGTTTCTGCTCAGCGACTCTGCGCCGTCGTGTGTCGCGAAGGCCGCCTTGGAGAACGCTTACCCGAATATCAGAGGCCGAATGCCCGTGACCGCTGAAGTGCTCCCCAACAGGAAGAGAACAGTCTTGCCTGGTGATTGTCGAGCGGTGTTCATTCATCCGTTGTCGCAGCGTCTGCATAGTTTCCCCAATGTACCATGCCTCGGGACATCCTTTCTTGCAGCGTATCAGGTAGACAACGTTGGCCGAGTTGCAAGAGTATGTACCGTGTACCTGGTGGATGGTGTTCTCACGTGAGATGATGGCATCTGTGTCGATGATCCGGCACGTCTTGCAGAGGTTGCTGTGGCAGGGTTGTGTGGTGTCATGGTCACTGTTCTCCTGAAGGCTGGGTAGTTTGCTGCGGACAATGGTCTGTTTGAGGTTGTGCGGTTGTTTGAAGGCAAGAAGTGGGGGTGTGGGGATGGCCTTGGCGAGATGTTCGTCTTCATCAATGACATGTTGAAGGCTCTGGAGGAGATGCCGTAGCTTCTCCGCTCCGGGGAAGTACTGGACAACGAAGGGTACTCTGTCCACTGTGTCCCATGTTTGTCTTCTGAGGAGGTCGGTGCGGTTTTTCGCTGTGGCGCATCGGAACTGTTGATCAATGAGTCGAGCGCCATATCCTGTTCTTATGAGGGCATCTTTCAGCGCCTGGAGGTGTCTGTTGCGATCCTCCTCATCCGAGCAGATCCTGTGTATACGGAGGGCTTGTCCGTAGGGGATGGCTTCTTTAACGTGTTTAGGGTGGAAGCTGGAGAAATGGAGCATCGTGAGGTTATCCGTGGGCTTGCGGTACAGTGAGGTGCTGAGGTGACCGTCCTTAATGGAGATGCGTGTGTCCAAGAATGCAACCGATTCCGGAGATTAGTCTATGATGAGTCTGATGGTGGGATGGAACTTGTTGATGTCATCATAGAGTTGTTTCAGTGATTGTTCACCATGAGTCCAAAGGAAGAAAATGTCATCGATGTACCTAGTGTATAGCATCGGTTGAAGGTCCCGTGCTGTGAAGAAGTCTATGCAGACGCTGCGACAACGGATGAATGAACACCGCTCGACAATCACCAGGCAAGACTGTTCTCTTCCTGTTGGGGAGCACTTCAGAGGTCACGGGCATTCGGCCTCTGATATTTGGGTAAGCGTTCTCCAAGGCGGCCTTCGCGACACACGACGGCGCAGAGTCGCTGAGCAGAAACTGATAGCCAAGTTCCGCACACACGAGGACGGCCTCAACCGGGATATTGGGTTCATGTCCCACTATTTGTAACCCCCACAGAGTTTCACTGGTTGTCTTGTCTGGAGACAATACACATCTTTTTAGCCTGTCTTGATGCTCTCTCCACTCATGTTGTTTTGTTTCTTAAAGACTTGATTAGTTGTAAGTATTCGCATTCCAACCATTATTCATGTAAATTGAGTTTGTGTCTTTATATGCTCTGTTTGTGAACAGAATTCCCACTCACCTGAAGAAGGGGCTTGCAGCTCCGAAAGCTTGTGTGGCTTTTGCTACCAAATAAACCTGTTGGACTTTAACCTGGTGTTGTTAAACTTCTTACTGTGTTTACCCCAGTCCAACACCGGCATCTCCACATCAAGACAACACCAGCAGAGAATTCACATGGACTTTGCAGGGCCAATTAAAGGCTACATGTTTCTTGTCCAAGTGGGTGCGCATTCGAAGTGGCCCGAAGTCAGAATTATGAAATCTACAAGGGTGGAGGAGATGGACAACTTGTTCGCAAGTTTGGACAGCCTGAATGACTGATTAGCGATAACAGGACGCAATTCACATCCCAGGAATTTGTGGATTACCTTAAGAACAATGGCATACAGCATATAAGGACTGCCACATATCATTCGTCTATTAATGGATTGGCAGAAAGGCTGGTACAGTCACTGAAACAAGCCATTAAAGTGTCCAAAGATGAATGTTCGTTACCAGGAATATAGCCAACTTTCCTGTGTCCTATTGGAACATGAAGCATGCCACCACATAAAATTCACCAGCAATGTTGTTCCTGAGAAGGAAAGTGAGAACTAAACTTGATCTACTCTCGCCACCGTTGTTGTTACTGTGCTACTACCATAGCACAGCGACGAGAACAAAACCAAGTTAGTCACCGTGAGCAAACATCAAAACAACAAAGTTTTGATCAAGGAGAAAAAGTTTTAGTGAGAAATTACCCTTCAAGTGAGAAGTGGATACCTGCCACTGTGCTTGCAAAGGCAGGGTAAGTTTCTTATATGAAATAAACTGATGATGAGAGAGCTTGGTGGAGACACACAGATCAAATCCTCTCTTCAGAAGGAGAATTCTTAGAGTTGGTATCTGAAAGTCCAACATCTGACACTCGATGTTTGGAACTCCCTGAACCTATGATCACAATTGAGCTGAATTCAGATTCTACACCAGTTGGACCAACAGTATCTGTAGAAGCTGAAGAAGAACCAATTTTATCAGCTGATGTGCCTGAACCGAGTGGTGAACAGAATACCGAGAGCATGAAAGCAAAGACTCCCGAATGATGGATTCTGCCAAAACCTGAAAGACTCTCGTACTGATTGTGTGTTTATATAAAACTGTATGTAATGATACTTGGTAAAATAATTATTGTTCATAGTGAGTAAGAGTTAAAGTTAATGTCAGTTGTACTATTGGAGTAAAAGGGGAGGGATATGATGTATTGTAAACCAATGCATCTGGTGACATCATCAAAGGCACAAGAGAAATTTTCCCTCTCTTCTATCTCAGCCTGTGATGAAACAACACCGATCTCAATAAACTCTGACTGGTTGGTTAAGTAACCCATGGTGTGGCGACCTATTCTCTTGCACTTTCCTGTAAGGCAGCCAAAACATAACTTTGGATAGTTCTGCCAGTTTTACAGTTATATTTCAATCATTTTGTCAAATGGTTCCCAGGGCAGCACAGGGGAAGTTAGCGCTTCTGGACAATAGCCGCATAACCCATTATCTGGAAATTCCCAGCGCATCAAATCCAATGCTGAGAAGCCAGGAAGTTATGGGTCACTATAATTGCTCCAGACTGTTTCAAGTTTATTAATGTCACAAGTAGGTTTACATTAACACTGCAATGAAGTTACTGTGAAAATCCCCTAATCACCAAGCAAAAACTGAAACAGGAGAATCCGTCAAAGAAAGTCGTGCAATTTTGGTCTGAGGAATCGGATGATCTCCTATGGGACTGCTTAGAGTCAGTAGACTGGTCAGTATTTAAAAACTCTGTGACCAGCCTGAAAAAGTACGTCACTACAGTAAATGACTTCATCAGTAAGTGTGTAGAAGACTGTGTGCCAAAGAAGCAAATCCGTGTGTTTCCCATCCGGAAACCATGAATGAACAGGGATATCCACTGCCTGCTGAAGTCTAGGTCAGAGATGTTCAGAAAACGACTTCAGGAAGCGTAAAGGAGAACATGCCCCTATCTGCATCAATGGGGATGAAGTAGAAAGGGTTGAGAGCTTCAAGTTTTTAGGTGTCCAGATCACCAACAAACTGTCCTGGTTCCCACCCATGCCGACACGATTGTTAAGAAAGCCCACCAATGCCTCTACTTTCTCAGAAGACTAAGGAAATTTGGCATGTCAGCTACGACTCTCACCAACCTTTACAGACTCTCGGAAGGTAGGAGGTCTCCATGTAACCGGTTCAGCTTCACTGAAGTAGGATTTGCTTCAGAAGTTCAGGTTCTTCTCCATGCACTGGTAAGGATGCAGCAAATGTGTGGGTTGGAAAGGAGGGCCGAAGACTGGGTAAAGCTGGGACAGGGCTGATGGAAGTGTTGAGGATGGCATTAAAGCTGGGGGAGGGTGAAGGAATAGGGGGGAAGCTGAGAGGTCGGGGAGAAGGAGTGACGGGAGGAAGGAGTATTGTGTTTCTCCAGATGCAAAGTCACGTTTCCAGACTTTGGGGCACGGGAATTCAAATTCCGGTTTTCTGGCTGGCATGGGCACTGAGTGCCAATTTGGGGGAATTGTTCCGAAGTGTTTAGAGAGCAGGCAGCTCGAAGTGTGAGCAGTGGAGCCTTTGTCAAAACACCAGCAGACTTTGCTGTTTGTTGGTGTTGTTTGATTCGCTGTCACTTCTCCAGGAATATCCACCTCCAGGAAGTTCTGCTCCTCTCTTTGACGTGACCTCCCTTTGTCTCTGTTCCCTGCTCACCTTCCATTGCCACCTCTGAACCCTCTTGTGTTTGATTGGGTTTGTGTCCATCAATCTCAGATCCAGCAGATTGAATAGGAACTTTCAAAAGAACATTGGATCAATACCCGAGAAGGAACAGGGGAGTGAAATTATTGGACAGCTCTTTCAAAGAGCTAGAACAGATACAGTGGGCTGAATGGCTTCTTTCTGTGCTGTATGATTCTCTAATTCTATAAATAGAATGGGGAGGCCTGCGGAACATTAATTAATTGGACAGTAGAGCACTGAGTGAGAATTAAAATTTCCAATCAGATTAGGGTCAGTTTAGTGATGTGGATCAGAGCTCCAAACCACTGGTGACTTTATTCCCACTCTTCCTCCTCGTGGAGTAGCACGGTCTTTGTAATGTGTGCGCAATGAGTTAAGGAGGTGACTCAAGGCACAGATTGGTTGTCTGTACCTGGCATCTGAGTCATTGGGTTTCATCATTTGACTGATCAGCTTCTTCTCTGCTGCCATCAGATGTTTGAATGGATCTACCTTATATTAAGCTGATCTTTCTCTACACCCTAGCTATGACTGTAACATTATATTCTTCACTCTTTCCTTTCCTTCTCCCGTATATACTCTGAATGGGATGTTTTGTCTGTATTGCATGTAAGAAACAATACTTTTCACTGTGTCTCAATACATGTGACAACAATAAATTTAAAAGTTGATATAAAATAGGAGGAGGCCATTCGGCCCTTCGAGCCTGCTCCACCATTCATTTCAATCATGGCTCATCATCGAATTCAATATCATGATTCCCCCCTCCCCCCAGATCTCTTGATCCTTTTAGCTCCAGGAGCGACATCTCTTGCTTCATGAATCCATCAAAGGTGCCAAAAGAGAGTACCGGACCAAGCTAGAGTCCCAGGCTAGCCACACGGACTCCCGCCGACTATGGCAACGGCTACAGGACATAACAGGCTACAAAATGGAGGCATGTAAAATCGCCGGCTCCAATGCACCCCTTCCCGATGAGCTTGGCGCATTGTATGCCCGTTTTGAGTAAGAAGTCAGCAAGAGCATGTCCTCCACCTCAGAAGCCTCAGATGAATCCGCATCCGACGTCAGAGCAGCCTTCTCGAAGGTCAACCCATGGAAAGCGACTGCCCCGGATGGGGTACCCAGACGAGCACTCAGATCCTGCGCGGACCAGCTGGCAGGGGTATTCGCAGGCATCTTCAACCTCTCTTTACACCAATCTGAGGCTCCTCTCTGCTTCAAGAAGACGCCCATCATCCCTGTACCAAAGAAAACCCAGGCAGCTTACTGACTATCGTCCTGTGGCTCTGACATCCATCATGAAGTGTTGGGAAAGGTTAGTCATGGCATGAATCAATTCAGATTGCCTGGATCCACTAGAGTTCACCTTCCGCTGTAACAGCGACGCCATCTCCTTGGCCCTGCACTCAACTCCGGAACGCCTAGATAACAAAGACACCTATGTCAAATCCTATTTATTGACTGCAGCTCAGCCTTCAACACATTATTCCTACAAAACTCATCTCCAAACTCCGTGGCCTGGGGCTCGGTTTCTCCCTCTGTGACTGGATCCTGAACTTCTGAACCCATAGACCGCAATCAGTAAGGATAGGAAAGAACACTGCCCCCATGACCATCCTCAACACCGATGCCCAACAAAGCTGTGTCCTCAAGCTCAGGACAGCTCGGCTGTCATTTGTAACCCCATAGATACTGAAACAGTCTGTGTCCGTATGCAGCAAGGCCTGGGCTGATGGGAGCAAATAACTTCCGTACAAGTTCCAGGCAATGATCATCTCCAACACAAGAGAATCTAACTGATGCGCTATCAATAAGGCGAAAGACTACCGATATGCCAATACAAGTGTAGGCTTTTATTCACAACAGAATCAGGAGCAGATCCCAACAAATAACTGACCTGGACTGAACAAGGGGGAGGAGACAGCCACCTTTATACTCGGTGCCGAGGGGAGGAACCAAACTGGAAGGGGATGTGTCCAGGTATGGCAAGCACACACAACGGTGGTCCATATAGGACAAAGGCACAACTGAGGTCCACCACACTAACCATCCCCTCTTGTCTTTCAATCACAGTACAATCACTGAAACTTCCACTGTCAATATCTTGGAGGTTACTATTGACCAGAAACTGAACTGGCCCAGCAGTGGTGACAGGATAAGATCAGAGACTAGCAATTCACCAAGGCACATTTGACAACATTAGGACAGCAAATATCTCAGTTCCTGGACATCACTGCAGGAGTTCTTCAGGATAGTGGCCTCGACAGCGATGTGTACTGTCTACAAGATGCACGGCAGGAACTCACCAATTCCAAACTCACCATCATTACAATCTTGAAGGTAAAAAGTACCAGTTGACCCCCCCCCCCAAACCCCCCCTTTGATGGGGAGAGCTCACTGGTGATGATTTAACCTGACAATCACCACAACTTAAGGGGCAAGGATGAGAAGGCGGGCCTTCAGAAATAACCTCAACGGGTATGGGAATTGAACCCGTGCTGTTGGCATTACCCTGCACCTCGAACCAGCTGTCCAGCCAACTGAGCTAACTGACCTCCAATTATCTTGGCCTTATCCCCGATAAGAGCAGCAGATACCTGTTAAAACCACCACCTGGAAGTTCCTCAAGGTTTCCTGCAATTCCTTTAGAATTTATATCTTATATTTAATATTGTCTCTCCATGCTCTTCCTACATCCTGTAGGAACCTTCCACTCAATTCTTAGAGTCCATTTTTGAGCCTTCTGTAACCACACACCTCGAAAGTGACTCATTGTATTATAAACCTTTGACCTTTTGCTCCATAGTAAAAGGAATTCATTGTCTTATTGACACTGCAATAATTTACACTCTTTCCTGCTCTGATCAAAAGTCTGTGAGAAGTTTAAATTAATTCTGTCCAGATTAGCTGTTCTGTCTTTGTTCTCTATTAGAATAGAATAAAAATATATCTACATTTTTACAGGAACAGAGACAGAGTGAGGCCTGTCAGGGTGGCAGAATCCCTGAATAATATTAGTGAACAAATCTTGTTATCTTCAGTCTATTTATATTGCTCATTTTCCCCACCCCTTTCTGGGTGTGGTTTATATTGCTGCTGTGGGAATCAGGAAATGAAACTGAAAGTATTTCACTGAATGCTGATCACCATTTTACTCAGAGCACAGAACAAGGTGATCAGTCTGTCGAGATGGAAGATGAACTTTGTTGTGCTGTTTGTCATGATCTGTATAAAGATCCTGTTTTAATTGACTGTGATCACAGCTTCTGTCGATCCTGTATAACCCAGTACTGGGAGAATGCAGTCACTGCCTCCTGTCCCATCTGTAGAAAGGAGACTTCCTCCAGGGATCTGAGACCCAACCGCATGCTCGCCAACATCGTGGAACTGTTTGTGAAGAGTGATAAAGGTGACAAAATGCAGCAGGAATGCAGCCGTCACCAGGAGAAGCTGAAATTATTTTGTAAAACTGACAATCAGACCATCTGTGTCATTTGTCAGACTTCAAAAAATCATCAAAACCACGAGATGCTGCCAGTGGAAGAAGCTGCTGAAGAGTTTAAGGTGAGGAGATCCTGTGTAAAATAAAACACAGAAACAGATAACAGAATCCTCAACAGGGAACAGTCATAGATTTGGGTTTGAGCGTCTCTCAGTATTTATTATTTAATTACTCAGTCTTTAGATGAACTGCCATGTGTATCACTGCTTCAGAAAGCAGGGACAGAGGGTGAAGGAGTTTCACTTTAGTCTAAACGCCATTTTGATAGAAGTTAATCAACAACTACTTATATTTATCAGGACAGATGATCAAAAGCTTGGCCAAAGAGGTAGATTTAAGGAGTGTCTCCAAGGAAGAAAAGCAAAGAAGGTTTTGAGGAAATTCCGGAGCTTGAGGCCCAGGCAGCTCCAGGCACGATTGTCAATAATGGATTTGTTTCAGAGATAGTCAAAAGTGCAGAATTAGAGAAGTGCAGAGATCTCAGAGGGTTGTGAGGACTGGAGGAGATTAAAGAGATAGGGAGGGTGAGGCCATGGAGGGATTTGAAACAAGGATGAGAATGTTAAAATCAAGGTGTTGCTGGACCAGGAACCAATGTCGGTCAGTGAGCACAGGGGTTATGGGGGAATGGGATTGGCTGTGAGTGAGGAGAGGGGCAGCAGAGCTTTGGATGACTTTAAGTTTATGGAGGGTAGAATGTGGGAGAGGAGCCAGAAGAACATTAGAATTGTCAAGTCTGGAGGTAACAATGACGTGAATGAGAGATTCAGCAGCAGATGAGCTGAGACAGGGGTGGAGTCGGGAGATGTTATGGAGATGGAAACAGACGGTCTTAGTGAAGGTTTGGATTTGTGGTCAGCAGCTCAACTCAGGCCTGGAATTTAGCGGAGGCAGAATGACACCGGAGACATTTAAAAATGGTGAGAGAGAGATTCAAAACTGGGATTTCAATGGCTTTAACATCACTGAAAACCTCACTATCAACATCCTGGGGGTTACCATTGACCAGAAACTGAACGAGTCACATAAATACTGTGGCTACCAGAGCAGGTCAGTGGCTCGGAATCCTACTGAGAGTAAATTACCCCGACTCCCCAAAGCCTGTCCAGTATCTACAAAGCACAAGTCAGGAGTGTGATGGAATACTCCCCACTTGCTGGATGAATGAAGCACCAACAACACTCAAGAAGCTCAACACCATTCAGGACACAGCGGCCCGCTCGATCGGCACCACATCCACAAACATCCACTCCCTGCCCTGAGGAAAAAGTTGCAGCCATGTGTACCATCTACAAGATGCAAGAACTCATGAAGGCTCCTTAGAGAGTACCTTTCAAACCTGTGACCAGTACCATCGAGATGGACAAGAGCAGCAGATACCTGGGAACACCATCAGCTGGAGGTTCCCCTCCAAGTCACTCACCTTCCTGACTTGGAAATATATGGCTGTTATTTCACTGTCGCTGAGTCAAAATCCTGGAACTCTCTCCCCAACAGCGCTGTTGGTGTACCTACACCTCAGGGACTACAGAGGTTCAAGAAGGCAGCTCACCACCACCTTCTCAAGGAGCAATTAGGGATGGGAAATAATTGTTGGCCTAGTCAGCGATGTCCAAATCCCATAAATGAATAAAAAATTCCTTCCTCATTGCTGATTCCACTAGTTTTCTGCAGTGCAGGATAGGGTGTGAGCATTGAGTCCTCACCCTGCAGTCCTAATCTGGGCAGCTCCATTACAGGGTAGTAATGTCCTAGTCCCCAACAATTTTTATGGTGTCAGACCATGCTGTCACAGTGGTTAATACTACTGCCTCACAGCACCAGGACCTGGTTTCAATTCCTGCCTTGAGTGACTGTCTGTATGGAGTTTGCACGTTCGCCCCATGTCTGTGTGGGTTTCCTCCAGGTGCTCCGGTTTCCTCCCACACTCCAAAGATGTGCAGGTGAGGTGGATTGGTCATGCTAAATTGTCCCTTAGTGTCCAAAGATGTACAGGTTAGGTGGATTGGCCATGCTAAATAGCTCTTTAGTGTCCAAAGATGTGCACGATGGGTGGATTGTAGATAATGCGCAGGGTTATGAGGGTGGGGCAGGGAATGGGCCTGGGTAAGATGCTCTTTCGAAGGGTCGGTGCCGACTCAATGGGCCCAATGGCCTCCTTCTGAACGGATTTTAGAGGAATAGTGAGCCATAGTTTGGACTTGGGAACTTTTTTAAAGTTTATTTCAAAATGTCTAACCCAGTAACCAGTTTTACACAGACCATAAGACCATAAGACCATAAGACATAGGAGCGGAAGTAAGGCCATTCGGCCCATCGAGTCCACTCCACCATTCAATCATGGTTGATTTCAACTCCATTTACCCGCTCTCTCCCCATAGCCCTTAATTCCTCGAGAAATCAAGAATTTATCAATTTCTGTCTTGAAGACGCTCAACGTCTCGGCCTCCACAGCCCTCTGTGGCAATGAATTCCACAGACCCACCACTCTCTGGCTGAAGAAATTTCTCCTCATCTCTGTTCTAAAGTGACTCCCTTTTATTCTAAGGCTGTGCCCCCGCGTCCTAGTCTCCCCTGTTAATGGAAACAACTTCCCTACGTCCATCCTATCTAAGCCGTTCATTATCTTGTAAGTTTCTATCAGATCTCCCCTCAACCTCCTAAACTCCAATGAATATAATCCCACGATCCTCAGACGTTCATCGTATGTCAGGCCTACCATTCCTGGGATCATCCGTGTGAATCTCCGCTGGACCCGCTCCAGTGCCAGTATGTCCTTCCTGAGGTGTGGGGCCCAAAATTGCTCACAGTACTCCAAATGGGGCCTAACCAGTGCTTTATAAAGCCTCAGAAGTACATCCCTGCTTTTGTATTCCAAGCCTCTTGAGATAAATGACAACATTACATTTGCTTTCTTAATTACGGACTCAACCTGCAAGTTTACCTTTAGAGAATCCTGGACTAGGACTCCCAAGTCCCTTTGCACTTTAGCATTATGAATTTTGTCACCGTTTAGAAAATAGTCCATGCCTCTATTCTTTTTTCCAAAGTGTACGACCTCGCACTTGCCCACGTTGAATTTCATCAGCCACTTCTTGGACCACTCTCCTAAACTGTCTAAATCTTTCTGCAGCCTCCCCACCTCCTCAATACTACCTGCCCCTCCACCTATCTTTGTATCATCGGCAAACTTGGCCAGAATGCTCCCAGTCCCGTCATCTAGATCGTTAATATATAAAGAGAACAGCTGTGGCCCCAACACTGAACCCTGCGGGACACCACTTGTCACCGGTTGCCATTCTGAGAAAGAACCTTTTATCCCAACTCTCTGCCTTCTGTCTGACAGCCAATCGTCAATCCATGTTAGTACCTTGCCTCGAATACCATGGGCCCTTATTTTACTCAGCAGTCTCCCGTGAGGCACCTTGTCAAAGGCCTTTTGGAAGTCAAGATAGATAACATCCATTGGCTCTCCTTGGTCTAACCTATTTGTTATCTCTTCAAAGAACTCTAACAGGTTTGTCAGGCACGACCTCCCCTTACTAAATCCATGCTGACTTGTCCTAATCCGACCCTGCACTTCCAAGAATTTAGAAATCTCATCCTTAACGATGGATTCTAGAATTTTGCCAACAACTGAGGTTAGGCTAATTGGCCTATAATTTTCCATCTTTTTTCTTGTTCCCTTCTTGAACAGTGGGGTTACAACAGCGATTTTCCAATCCTCTGGGACTTTCCCTGACTCCAGTGACTTTTGAAAGATCATAACTAACGCCTCCACTATTTCTTCAGCTATCTCCTTTAGAACTCTAGGATGTAGCCCATCTGGGCCCGGAGATTTATCAATTTTCAGACCTTTTAGTTTCTCTAGCACTTTCTCCTTTGTGATGGCAACCAGACTGCAAACTGAACATCTCCCTCAATCTGCTGAATAACAGAATAACAGAAGGACATTTAATTTTGTGGTATCTATTTCTGAAAATTGTACAAATTAATTGATGTTTCTGTTCAGGAGGAACTGCGAAACTCACTGAAGCCAGTCCAGGACAAGAAGGAGGAATGGAACGCTGTGAAAAGTGATTATGAGAGAACATTAACCCACATTCAGGTATTTCTGATTTTATTTTGTTCTCCATTCTGTACACACTTACAGAATTGTACGATCTCTCTGTAATAAGAATTAGAAAGAGGCAGTGGAGTAAGTTAAAAAATAATCACAAAGATGATTCCAGAAATAAGACCTTAAACCTACTGGGAGAGATTAAACCGACTGGATCTTTTCTCTGGAAAAGACAAGCTGTGAGGTGACCTGAGTTGTTTATCATTGTGACAGGGTTTGATAATGTAGATACAGAGAAAATGTTTCTACTTGACCTGGGATTTAAAATCCAAGAGAGAGTCACCGATAAGCTAAATAGAGAAATCGATCCCCAGTTAGAGATCCCTCTATTGAATAAATGATCATCTGGTCACTTCTTATAACCAATCTTATTCACCAGATTTCACTGCATTGGTAACAGTTTTCTCCATATATAAGTAACACATACATCCCAATAAATTATTTGTTTTGGGAATTTACTGGATAGAGTCATAGAGGTTTACAGCATGGAAACAGGCCCTTCGGCCCAACTTGTCCATGCCGCTCCTTTTTTAACCCCTAAGCTAGTCCCAATTGCCCGCATTTGGCCCATATCCCGCTCTAACCATCTTACCCATGTAACTGCCTCTACTACTACCTCTGGCAGCTTGTTCCAGACACTCACCACCCTCTGTGTGAAAGTATTGCCCCTCTGTACCCTTTTGTATCTCTCCCCCCTCACCTTAAACCTATGCCGTCTAGTTTTAGACTCCCCTACCTTTGGGAAAAGATATTGATTATCTCGCTGATCTATGCCCCTCATTATTTTATAGACCTCTATAAGCTCACCCCTCAGCCTCCTACGCCCTAGAGAAAAAAGTCCCAGTCTATCCAGCCTCTCCGTATAACTCAAACCATCATGTCCCGGTAGCATCCCAATAAATCTTTTCTGCACTCTTTCTAGTTTAATAATATTCTTTCTATAATAGGGTGACCAGAACTGTACACAGTATTCCAAGTATGGCCTTACCAGTGTCTTGTACAACTTCAACAAGATGTCCCAACTCCTGTATTCAATGTTCTGACCAATGAAACCAAGCATGCTGAATGCCTTCTTCACCACTCTGTCCACCTGTCACTCCACTTTCAAGAAGCTATGAACCTATACCCCTAGATCTCTTTGCTCTATAACTCTCCCCAACCCCCTACCGTTAACTGAGTAAGTCCTGCCCTGGTTCGATCTATCAAAGTGCATCACCTCGCATTGATCTAATTAAATTCCATCTGCCATTTGTCAGCCCACTGGTGCAGTTGATCAAGATCCCGTTGCATTCCTAGATAACCTTCTTCACTGTCCACTATGCCACCAATCTTGGTGTGATCTGTAAACTTACTCACCATGCCTACTAATTCTCATCCAAATCATTAGTATAAATGACAAATAACAGTGGACGCAGCACCAATCCCTGAGGCACACCGCTGGTCACAGGCCTCCGGTTTGAAAAACAACCCTCTATAACCACCCGTTCTGGGGAAGGGGGGACCTGTACAAACAGGACGGGGTGCACCTGAACCAGAGGGGCACCAATATCCTCGGAGGGAAATTTGTTACGGCTCTTCAGGGGGGTTTAAACTAATTTGTCAGGGGAGTGGGAAAGGGAGTTGTAGTCCAGAAGTCAGTGAGGGTGGTGAGGTATTGGGGAAGGTATTAGGGTCAAGGGTGGGTACTGGTAGACAGGAAGGTGGGTTGAACTGTGTCTACTTCAATGCAAGGAGCATCCGGAACAAGGTAGATGAACTTGGGGCGTGGATTGGTACTTGGGACTACGATGTTGTGGCCATTACGGAGACGTGGGTAGAACAAGGACAGGAATGGTTGTTGGACGTTCCGGGGTATAGATGTTTCACTAAGTGTAGGGAAGCTGGTAAAAGAGGTGGAGGAGTGGCATTGTTAATCAAGGATAGTTTAACGGCTGCGGAAAGGCACTTCGTGGGGGATCTGCACACTGAGGTAATATGGGCTGAAGTTAGAAATAGGAAAGGAGCGGTCACGTTGCTAGGAGTTTACTATAGGCCCCCAAATAGTAATAGAGATGTGGAGGAAGAAATTGCTAAGCAGATTATGGATATGTGTGGGGGTCACAGGGTAGTTGTCATGGGGGACTTTAACTTTCCAAATATTGATTGGAACCTTTGTAGGTCAAATAGTTTGGATGGGGCAGTTTTTGTGCAGTGTGTGCGGGAGGGTTTCCTGACACAATATGTGGATGGGCCGACTAGAGGTGAGGCCACATTGGATTTGGTACTGGGAAATGAACCGGGCCAAGTGTTAGATTTGGTTGTGGGAGAGCAATTTGGAGATAGTGACCACAGTTCGGTGTCTTTTGTTATTGCAATGGAGAGGGATAGGGCCGTACGGCAGGGCAAGGTTTACAATTGGGGGAGGGGTAATTATGATGCGATTAGGCAAGAATTAGGGGGCATAAGTTGGGAACAGAAACTGTCAGAGAAAGGAACTAATGAAAAGTGGAATTTTTTCAAGGAACAAATACTGGATGTCCTTGATAGGTATGTTCCTGTCAGGCAGGGAGGAAATGGCCGAGTGAGGGAACCATGGTTCACAAAAGAGGTGGAATGTCTTGTGAAAAGGAAGAGGGAAGCTTATGTCGGGATGAGGAAACAAGGTTCAGATGGCTCGATTGAGGGTTACAAGTTAGCAAGGAATGAGCTGAAAAAGGGGCTTAGGAGAGCTAGGAGGGGACATGAGAAGTCCTTGGCGGGTCGGATCAAGGAAAACCCCAAGGCTTTTTACTCTTATGTGAGGAATAAAAGAATGACCAGGGTGAGGTTAGGGCCGGTCAAGGACAGTAGTGGGAACTTGTGTATGGAGTCAGTAGAGATAGGCGAGGTGATGAATGAATACTTTTCTTCAGTGTTCACCAAGGAGAGGGGCCATGTTTTTGAGGAAGAGAAGGTGTTACAGGCTAATAGGCTGGAGGAAATAGATGTTCGGAGGGAGGATGTCTTGGCAGTTTTGAATAAACTGAAGGTCGATAAGTCCCCTGGGCCTGATGAAATGTATCCTAGGATTCTTTGGGAGGCAAGGTTGAGATTGCAGAGCCTTTGGCGTTGATCTTTGGGTCCTCGCTGTCCACGGGGATGGTGCCAGAGGACTGGAGAATGGCGAATGTTGTTCCTCTGTTTAAGAAAGGGAATAGAAATGACCCTGGTAATTATAGACCGGTTAGTCTTACTTCGGTGGTTGGTAAATTGATGGAAAGGGTCCTTAGGGATGGGATTTACGACCATTTAGAAAGATGCGGATTAATCCGAGATAGTCAGCACGGATTCGTGAAGGGCAAGTCGTGCCTCACAAATTTGATAGAATTTTTTGAGGAGGTAACTAAGTGTGTTGATGAAGGTAGGGCAGTTGATGTCATATACATGGATTTTAGTAAGGCGTTTGATAAGGTCCCCCATGGTCGGCTTATGATGAAAGTGAGGAGGTGTGGGATAGAGGGAAAGTTGGCCGATTGGATAGGCAACTGGCTGTCTGACCGAAGACAGAGGGTGGTGGTCGATGGAAAATTTTCGGATTGGAGGCAGGTTGCTAGCGGTGTGCCGCAGGGATCAGTGCTTGGTCCTCTGCTCTTTGTGATTTTTATTAATGACTTAGAGGAGGGGGCTGAAGGGTGGATCAGTAAATTTGCTGATGACACCAAGATTGGTGGAGTAGTGGATGAGGTGGAGGGCTGTTGTAGGCTGCAAAGAGACATAGATAGGATGCAAAGCTGGGCTGAAAAATGGCAAATGGAGTTTAACCCTGATAAATGTGAGGTGATTCATTTTGGTAGGACAAATTTAAATGTGGATTACAGGGTCAAAGGTAGGGTTCTGAAGACTGTGGAGGAACAGAGAGATCTTGGGGTCCATATCCACAGATCTCTAAAGGTTGCCACTCAAGTGGATAGAGCTGTGAAGAAGGCCTGTAGTGTGTTAGCTTTTATTAACAGGGGGTTGGAGTTTAAGAGCCGTGGGGTTATGCTGCAACTGTACAGGACCTTGGTGAGACCACATTTGGAATATTGTGTGCAGTTCTGGTCACCTCACTATAGGAAGGATGTGGAAGCGCTGGAAGGAGTGCAGAGGAGATTTACCAGGATGCTGCCTGGTTTGGAGGGTAGGTCATATGAGGAAAGGTTGAGGGAGCTAGGGCTATTCTCTCTGGAGCGGAGGAGGCTGAGGGGAGACTTAATAGAGGTGTATAAAATGATGAAGGGGATAGATAGAGTGAACGTTCAAAGGCTATTTCCTCGGGTGGATGGAGCTATTACAAGGGGGCATAACTATAGGGTTCGTGGTGGGAGATACAGGACGGATATCAGAGGTAGGTTCTTTACACAGAGAGTGGTTGGGGTGTGGAATGGACTGCCTGCAGTGATAGTGGAGTCAGACACTTTAGAAACATTTAAGCGGTTATTGGATAGGCACATGGAGCACACCAGGATGATAGGGAGTGGGATAGCTTGATCTTGGTTTCAGATAAAGCTCGGCACAACATCGTGGGCCGAAGGGCCTGTTCTGTGCTGTACTGTTCTATGTTCTATGTTCTACCCTCTGTCTTCTGTCATCAAGTCAATTTTGTATCCATTTGGCTACCACACCCTGGATCCCAAGGTGAGATTTAACCTGATGCAACAACCTACCATGTGATACCTCGTCAAAGGCCTTGCGAAAGTCCATGTGGACAACATCAACTGCACTGCCCTCATCTACCTTCTTGGTTACCCCTTCAAAAAACTCAATCAAATTTGTGAGACATGATTTTCCACTCACAAAGCCATGCTGACTGTCCCGAATCAGTCCCTGCCTCTCTAAATGCCTGTAGATCCTGTCTCTCAAAATACCTTCGAACAACTTACCCATGACAGATGTGAGGCTCACCGGCCTGGAGCCGGTTTTTCCCTATAATATTCTGATATGAACAGAACTGCTCAGGCTGAGCAACCTTTTAAACATCCTCATTTGATTTTTCAATCTCACTGATATTTTCCAAAGGACCAAAGTGTAAAGACAGAGAAACAGATTAAAGCTGAATTTGAGAAACTTCACCGGTTTCTCCGTGAGGAAGAGAGGATTGTGTTGGAAGATCTGAAACTGGAGAAAGAGAAAAAGAGTCAGGAGATGAAGGAGAGGATTGAGAAGATAACGGAGGAAATCTCATCACTTTCAGTCACTGTTCAGGACATTGAACAAGAGCTGAGTGAACAGGACAACATCAAGTTTTTAACGGTAACTCTTTCTTTATTTTTCTCTCCTTCACCGTCTTGAAGAATGAGCAGGTTGTGTCATCAAAATCTAGAATAGTTGGCTCTATTCTCTCCCCACAGATGCTGTCAGACCTGTTGAGATTTTCCAGAATTTTCTGTCCTTACACTGGAAGGCCAACAAGCTTCGGGCAGACCAAAGAGCATCTTTCACTGAGTTGATGATCCTCCAGCAGCAGCTGATGTTTGTCTCGGAGTGTGTCCCTGGGAACAGCCCGTAGAGAACAGAGTCCTGCATCACAGAACTGCTCAGGATGAACCTCGACAAAACTATCTCATCTCCCCCCACACCTTCTTTGCAAAGGCGGCAGTGCCACTTTTACAATGCTTGTCTCCTCCCTGGCTATAACTGTAATGATTTTATCCAGGAGAGAGCTCCCACAGAGTCAGATACACAGATCGGGAAAGCTTTCTCCCAGCAGTTAAATAGTTAAATGTTCAGAGAGTGTGAGGGGAGAGTCTCCACGCTGCAAACATTTAAATTAAGATCAATGTCATTTTCAGAATTCCCCAGGAATTTCAGTGACCCTCCTGAGTAGTTAGTTTTGTGAATTCTCAGCTGTGTATTGAAATGCTGATTAATCTATTTGAACAGTGTTGGTTGAGGGATTAATGTTGACCAGGACACTGAGAGAACTCCTGTGCTTTTCTTGGAATAGTGTCTTGGGATCTTTTACCTTCACCTGAACAGACAGAAGAGAGCTCGGTTTAACATCTCAGCTGAAAGCCGCTCCCTCTGACAATGGAGTTCCCACTCAGCTGGTTGTTCATTGAGCTCAGTGTGACTCACAGCAAGTGCAGCTGACATTAGAATTCATTCTGTATGCTTCAGCTTTTCAGCTTACACAGAGTGCTCTGACACTCTATCTGTAGGATAACTACAGATAAAGATTCAAATACAAGGTTGATGAGTCCCAAGGCTGAACGTCAAACTAACATAGTTAGTCTTTCTAGAATAGTCCGTGATTTCTATTGGATAACACTGGGAGAGATTCACAGAAACATTTGTCTCCAGGAGACACACAAATTATAAAATGAAAACATGAAAGTGAATCTCTTTGAACAATAAATTAATAGCAGTAATTGGACATTGATCAGGATTTTACAATTGGATTGTAACTCTGTGAGTTGTGTTGTGCAGTAAGATCGAGTCATTTGTAATATTGTGGAGTAACTCACAGTCCAGTGAGGACAGGAAGAGGCAGTCCAATAACTTTCTATATTTAAAATGTACTTTTCTGTGGAATCCAGTATCTTACTTTACTTTTTGTGATAAAATGTTGTCCAAACACAAACAGTAATAATTGTTCTTGTTCCACAGAAATTTCCAGATATACAGAAAAGGTAAAATTTACACTCTTGATGTGATTTTTATTTCTAACATATTTCTCCCCCAGCCTGGAATGATCCAACACTGACCTTGATCTCCTGTTTCAGAATGAAGCAAACTCTCCCAGAGCCACAGAAGGTTTACCCTTTAATAAATGTGGGGAAGTACATTGGCTCACTGCAGTACAGAGTGTGGAAAAAGATGCTGACGGTGATTAATACAGGTGGGTGTGAGCTTCCTGACACCAGCTATTAAACAGCTGTCTCTATTATGAGTAGAAGGGACCGGTCTCTTTATAATAAATATAAAATTGTATTTGTAACAGATTAGATTTTACTTCAGTCAAATTTCTGTTAAAATACAGAATTGTCAGATCGTCTCGTCACAGTGACCAACTCCACCTGCTGGACTCTCACAGTATCAGGAAGGGATATTTTTCATTCAACCTCCCTTTGTGGATCATTAATCCAGCATTCTGGTTTTCTTTTTCCTTCTTCCACAAAACTAGAGCCGTCAACATAAAGATCTCATCCCTCAGGGTGGATTCCTGCCCTGAATCCTCCCCCAGTTTCCCAAACACCCTGTACGGCACAAGTATGGGGTCCTCCCGGATAGTTGAGATGAGCTGTGAGTTTAGGGTCATCCATTCTGTTTACCTTCATGTTTTTCCCACTTAGCAATAAAGTCCATCTGGTTATTCTGACACTCGATCCTGTGATTTTTGTGTCTGACAATAGTTGGATTGGATTGTGGTGGGTCAGTAATGTAAGAGACTGGGTGTGGGTGAAAACTGTGAAATGTTTCACTGTCCAACAGCTCACTAACAGATGTCCCTCACAGGTGGAAAATCCCTTTTCCACGTCTGCTGGGACTCTGGACACATCGGCTCCCGGTCACAAGTGACCGTTTGTTTCCTGCAGAAACTTCACTGGAACTGATGTCAGTGGCTGCAGCTTCCAGATAAAAGTCCTTGTCGGGGTCCACAGCTCCCAGAGCTGGGCCAGTCTGCAAGTCCATTTTCAGTTTAATGAAAGCCTTTTCACATTTGTCATCCCAGTCCCAATACTCCCTGTTCCACCAGGGAAGCTACTGCCTTTTCCAGGTATTCCTCCACTTCCTGAGGGAAAGTGTATTGTTTTTATGGTTGGGACATGGGCTCTCCCTCTATCCTGACTTCTCCCCCAGTCACTCATCCACAATCATGTTTGTGAACAGTGGAGAATTCCCTATTTTCTTCTCCTGCAGTCCGACACATTTCCCGTGTCCGAGTTTTTAAAAAATAGGATCCTATTGATGTTGTAACCCATGTCTCACTGTGATGTGGAGGAATAACCAACACCTCACCCGCTATCCATTCCATCCCACAAACAGTTATTCTGCATGTTTACCACCAGGTTATGAGGCAACATCCAATCGCTTCTCGGCCTTTTGGCTAAGATCAAGTGTAGTATGGATTGGATGCTGCACTTGGTCGAGGTCATTGGGTTACACTGAAGCTTCATATTCATGTGAAGCAATTTCTAAAAGTGGCATCTGGACCTTTTGGCTAAGATGCAAATGAGATCAAGCCTTGGAGGAGGAAGTGCTGGTCCTCCTCCAATCAGCTTGGCTCATGTAGATCAGGCCCAGGACAGGGTGATTTTGGTCGCTCGCCCTGTCTTGCCAGCCTGGATCGGAAATGTCTCAACTTGTTGAGACTCTGAATTGGACTTGATTTGATTGAATTGGAAAAGTATTTTTAAATTTTTTTTTAAAGCATCCAATCGCTTCTCGGCCTTTTGGCTAAGATCAAGTGTGAGAACATAAGAACATAAGAAATAGGAGCAGGAGTAGGCCATCTAGCCCCTCGAGCCTGCCCCGCCATTCAATAAGATCATGGCTGATCTGACGTGGATCAGTACCACTTACCCGCCTGATCCCCATAACCCTTAATTCCCTTACCGATCAGGAATCCATCCATCCGCGCTTTAAACATATTCAGCGAGGTAGCCTCCACCACCTCAGTGGGCAGAGAATTCCAGAGATTCACCACCCTCTGGGAGAAGAAGTTCCTCCTCAACTCTGTCTTAAACCGACCCCCCTTTATTTTGAGGCTGTGTCCTCTAGTTTTAACTTCCTTACTAAGTGGAAAGAATCTCTCCGCCTCCACCCTATCCAGCCCCCGCATTATCTTATAAGTCTCCATAAGATCCCCCCTCATCCTTCTAAACTCCAACGAGTACAAACCCAATCTCCTCAGCCTCTCCTCATAATCCAAACCCCTCATCTCCTGTATCAACCTGGTGAACCTTCTCTGCACTCCCTCCAATGCCAATATATCCTTCCTCATATAAGGGGACCAATACTGCACACAGTATTCCAGCTGCGGCCACACCAATGCCCTGTACAGGTGCATCAAGACATCCCTGCTTTTATATTCTGTGGTCTGCTGATTTTTTAAAATACTTTTCCAATTCAATCAAATCAAATCCAATTCAAAGTCTCAACAAGTTGAGACATTTCCGATGCAGGCTGACAAGACAGGGTGAGCGACCAAACCACCCTGTCCTGGGCCTGATCTACATGAACCAAGCTGATTGGAGAAGGGGGAGGTTCCTCCTCCAAGACCCGAGCCCACCCGCACCCCAGCCAAAAGGCCGAGATGCCGCCCCCAAAAACTGCCTCACATGAAACACATGAAGCCCCAATGCAACCCAATGACCTCAACCAAGTGCAGCATCCAATCCACACCACACCCGATCCCAGCCAAAAGGCTGAGAAGTGTGGTCTGCTGATGCTGCACTTGGTTGGGGTCATTGGGTTGCATTTAAGCCTCATTTTCATATGAAGCAAGTTTTAAAAGCGGCATCTCAGCTTTTTGGCTAAGATGCAAATGAGATCAAGCCTTGGTGGAGGAGGACTTGCACCTACTCCAATCAGCTTGGCTCATGTAGATCAGGCCCAAGACAGGTGTGAAGGCCCTGTCTTGTCAGCCTGGATCGGAAATGTCTCAACTTGTTGAGACTCTGAATTGGACTTGATTTGATTGAATTGGAATAAAAAAAAAATTTTAAACGCCCAATCTGAACCAGTAAAATCTGATGTATGTATATGGTTCAAGTACTGAAATGTAATTAATGTAATGTCGTGTAAATAAGCATCGTATTGTCCTGTAAAAATGATTATTTTTTTGCATTGTTTGTAATTTTTGGATCTGTCATTTTGCAATGGTTTATTTGAGAGTTTTTTTAATGAATAAAGTATATTTTGAAATTTAAAAAAACATCCAATCTGAACCTAAGACTCCCATCCCAGCTTGGTCCCATCTCACTAAAACACACGGACACTTTGTCTGGACAGGGTCCCACCTTAAAACTTAAGGGTTTGTGGATATCGCTCCATCCCCTGTATCACCTGCAAATCTTCCCAATACAATGGATCCTCCTGTAGATCAACTATCTGTAACCCCCACGACATGCCTGGGCTTGCAAAATCTCACTAACTGTCCTGGCTTGAGACAATTTACACCTCTTTAACCTGTGCTTAACCCACTCTCCACTCGCATTATCTGTACCTGTAAAGACCTGATTACCTGATTCCAACCATTATCTTGTAATTGAGTCTGTGCCTATATGTCCCCTCTTTGTGAACCCAACTCTTCACTCATCTGATGAAGGAGCAGCGCTCCGAAAGCTTGTGCTG